>NC_051160.1:27101524-27233384 GCF_013339745.2 Dermacentor silvarum | reverse complement strand
GTCGTTCCCGCATTCCACGCTCACCGCTCTGGCGACCCGAGACAGAGTATCTTAAGGCACCGGTATTTATATGACGATGGCCGGTGCTTGAGCGAAAAACGCAGCCTTTTAACAAGAAAAAAACAACACGAAAAACATAAGACGAGATGAGAAGAGGTTGAAAACGGTGGGAAAAGAGGCCTTTTTTTAGGTGACCGAGATCATCGCGATAAAAAGGGTTGCATCGCCGGCGTTCTTCGACGGCTGTTTTATTATTAGTGGCGCCGGCTGGGGGGGGGGGGGGGGGGGGGGGGGTCTCTTCGTCGTAGTTTCGTGTCATTGATCTTGACCTCTGCAGTATCTCAACGCTTTGTTTGCGCCCCTTCTGTCCGCGCTGCTTTTAGTGACCGGCGGTGCCTTTTCGAAGCTGCTGGACAAGATTTGACGTTAACACTGCTGCGTTGGCGGTGGGTGGTCGGCGTAGCATTCACCAAGTCGTATGGCTGTCGCCGCATCGGAATGGCTCGCTCACCTGTGTGCGCTGAGTGCAGAGTATACGAAGAGACTATTGACAACCTTCTCTGCCACTGTTCCATCTTCGACGAACAACGCCAGAGTGTCCACAGTCTGCCTTGAGCATACTGGACGGTCCCGGAGGTCCTGGTAGCCCGGCCTCCCAGCTCCTCGGCACAGCAATCCACACGAGATCTTCTCCGATACCTGAAGGCCTTAGGGTCGAGTGCTCGACTGTTGAACCGCTGGCCATCGCCCAAGGCGCGCGCGTAATTCTGACTATTCTCTTCACGCTCTCGTTCACTTCCCCTCTTCACGTGTAGGGCAGCGAACTGGACAAAGCTACACTTCCCTGCCTTTCCTTCTCTCTCTCTCTCTCTCTCACTATATCTCGGAAATCACAAAAGCGCTTCCAAAACTAAGCACACAAAATAACAAAGCAACAACAAAACTCGGTCGCCAACCAACCTTGAAGGTCAGGAAAAAGTGCGGGCTGCAGTATACAGTTCTCTAAAAAAGAAGTTTACGGGGCGCTGGAGTTACGAAAAAGATGAATTTCTGTGAAGCCCAGGCATATATATGGCTTCAAGTTCACTATGCAAACTGACTGCGCCGAAGCCAGACAAGACTGGAAGAACGTATGAGAAAACAAGCGCTGTTTACGTTGTTTTCGTCCTTGCCTATATAGCTTCCGCGCCCGGAGTTTACACTATGTAACACTGTTACAAAACTAACGCTATAGCTGCATTTTCCCCCTGTCTACTTGAGTATTAATGCGCCATGAGAGATCGTATTCGTGTTACGAGCATTGATTATTGGTTTGCATCGAATACAGCAGTATACAAGGCATTCGCAAAGATTTGCGTTCGTAAGTGCGTTCTGCCATTTCCCGGCCCTTCGCTAATATATCAAGCCACAAGATTGTCTGAAAATATTTCTTCGCAACAATTCTAGCGTAATAAATTTTTGCAAGTACGAGCTCAAAACCGTGACAGAACTGCTATCAAGACACCTCCACCAGCGGATAAGCAAATGGATTACGCTTTTGTATTTTGTTTTGTATTGACGTAAAATGAACGCACAAATAGGCGGTGTCCAAAACGTGGGGTCTATGACGTGTTTCCGACTCCACAATTGCTTCCGGCTGGCGCATTTAGCAAAAGCGCAGCCTTTGAGATATCTTTCTGTTACTCAGAGGCAATTATCTCTGGGTCCTGGATTGGAAAACCGCCTATACTGCGCCGGCTACTCTTTATTGATTGAACAGCTCGTATAGTTACATGTTTGTAGTTTTGTAAACTTTTTGTGCGCACTTTTGTCGGAGGAAGAGTTAACGCACCCACAGCGACGTTATCACATAGCAGTCAAACAACACCGCGACATAACAAAGAAACTCTCTCAGCATAATTCGGATAATATCACATATCATACCCGGTGACACTACAAAAAATTGTGCATCCGGCGCTTGGGCAGTTCAAATCCAGCGCTAATGCAGCTCCACTAACTTGAAGCCTGGGGAAGTGCGAAGCAGTGATGCGCCAGTGTTTCCCTCGTGTTTTCCTTGTGTTTAACTTGCTTTATCATGTGTTCATCTTGTCTTTAGCAACCCATCATCCGTTTTGACACCCGTGCTAAGGCAACAACTGGCGGGAAACTGCCACGCACATGGAGCCAAAGCCTTCGCTGATAGAAGCGATTTGAACTGAATTTCTGTTAATTAATGCGCTTAATGTTTTATTATTCCTGTCTTTTAAATTACTCTGAATCATGTTAGTTTATTTTGAACCGGTTTCGATAAATTCCGCACTTGTTTTGACCCTGTTTTGAGCACTTGTTTTTTAGCGTGATCACGACAGATCACATGCGACGGACGCTGACGACAGCCCGGGCCCCCCTATAAAGGGCTTCGCACTCAGTAAATAACAATGTTATAAGCAATAATTTTTTTACATGCCTTGAACCTCTAGCAATGTCGCTGTCAAGATTTTTTTATGATGCTGTCAAAGTTAACGTGGTCGTGGACCGCACTGGCTACATGCGTCATTCGCTTCTCATAGCAGCGCAACGCTAAAGGAAGAAATCCTGCATGCACTGTAAAGTTATTTACACCCTTGGAAAAAGACAGGGTGTAAATCTGTCAATAACTCGCACCCTTGCAACTAATTTACACTCTAAAAAAAAGTGGTCGCAGTTTCACCTGAAAGGCGAAGCATCAATTGCGATAGCAAACTTGTAGAGAGCTATACGGAGTAATGATATTAGCTTTATCAGCTGTATAAACTTGGACATGCAGCAGCATCGGCAACACGCAGAACTGTTGTCGACGCCTTCGGCGTTTTGCCCGCGTTCGCTCAAAATGCGTGCGGCGTTGGTGACTGTTGCCGGAGCCTGTGATATAAATAGGCACTTGGTGCCGCAGCTAAACGTCGCCTCCCTTCCCTCCCCCTCCCCCACGGCTTCTCGCGCGTCGGAAGAAGGTGCGTTTGCTCTACATATATGGTGATTGTAAAGGAGAAAAGAGACGCCTACTTCTGCAGCCCTTAAGCGAGCACGGCGCGGAACGCGCGTTTGTTCTCCGCCGTGCGTTCACTCCCCGTGAAAGACGCGCCCCTCGCGCCCTTTCACTCGCACATACAGCGTTCGGCGCGCGGCGACGATTTCTTCTCCAAATGACGTCATACGGAACCTCACGGCGACGGCGACGGCGACGGCTACGGCGACGCCGACGGCAGAAATCTGCTTTTGAGTGTCCATATAATTGCTATCGCAATAAAAAGTGCAAGTTACTTTAACATTTTTATTTAACTTGCGTGGTAAGCTCCCAGTCAGGATTTGGTAATGCCTGCCGTATGCACTTGAACCCAATTTTATTCTTCTGTAAATTTCTTTCTCGTGATCAGGGTGCCTTTGAGTAATTGACCTAGATAAACGTACTCCTTTACAGACTCTAGAGGCTGACTGGCAATCCTGAATTCTTGTTCCCTTGCCGGGCTATTGAACATTATCTTTGTCTTCTGCATATTCATCTTCAACCCAATTCTTACACTTTCTCAAATAAGGTCCTCAATCATTTGTTGTAATTCGTCTCCGTTGTTGCTGAATAGGACAATGTCATCTGCAAACGGAAGGTTGCCGAGATATTCCCCATTGATCCTCACTCCTAAGCTTTCCCAGTCTAAGAGCTTGAATACTTCTTCTAGGCATGCAGTGAATAGCATTGGATAGATTGTGTCTCCTTGCCTGACCCCTTTCTTGATAGGTAACTTTCTACTTATCTTGTGGAGAACCAAGGTAGCTGTGGAATCCTTGTAGATGTTTGCTAAGATATTCACGTATGCCTCCTGTACTCCTTGATTACGCAATGCCTCTATGACTGCTGGTATCTCTACTGAATCAAATGCCTTTTATAATCTATGAAAGCCATATAGAGAGGTTGATTGTACTCCGCAGATTTCTCGATTACCTGATTGATGACATGGATATGATCCATCGTAGAATATCCCTTCCTGAAGCCAGCCTGTTCTCTTGGTTGGCTGAAGTCAAGTGTTGCCCTGATTCTATTGGAAATTATCTTGGTGAATATTTTATACAATACTGAAAGCAAGCTAATGGGTCTGTAATTCTTCAATTCTTTAACGTCTGCCTTCTTATGGATGCGTATAATGTTGGCGTTCTTCCAGCTCTCTGGTACACTTGAAGTTGTGAGGCATTTCGTATAAAGGGCTGTAAGCTTTTGAAGCATGGCATCTCCTCCATCTTTGATTAAATTGACTGTTATTCCATCTTCTCCAGCAGCTTTTCCCCTGGTCATGTCCTTCAAGGCCCTTCTGACTTCATCGCTAGTTATAGAAGGAGCCTCTGTATCCTATTCTTCACTACTTCGAATTAAAGTAGCTTGGCTGCTCTGGGAACTGTACAGTTCAGTATAGAATTCTTCCGCTGCTTTTTCTATGTCATCGAAATTGCTGATGATATTTCCATGCTTATCTTTCAGTGCATACATCTTGCCTTGTCCTATGCCAAGCTTTCTTCTTACTGATTTAATGCTGCGTCCATATTTTACGGCTTCCTCATCTCGTCCTGAAAGCAAGAACGAGAGGCAGGCCACCCAACTACGAAGAGCCCGACCCCTGCGTCACCCTCAACGGGACGCCTATCCCGAGAGTCGATACGCTACGAATACTGGGACTCCTCATTCACAAGGACGGATCCGAAGCGGCCAGCCTAAAAAGATTACAATGCACCCTTTCGCAACTCACGCACATCATCAAGAGGATCTCAAGCCAAAGAAGCGGCCTCAAGGTGCAAGACACGCTAAGAATAATGCAAGCACTGCTCACCAGTCGCATCACATACGGCATGCCGTACCTGGCTTTAAAGAACGCAGAAATAGAAAAGATAAATATCATGATAAGGAAGGCAATCAAAGTCGCCCTGGGACTCCCCCTCATGGCCTCTACTACACGTCTCCTTAAGATGGGCGTCCACAACACGTGGCAAGAGCTCGCCGAAGCACACAAGACCAGCCAACTGGAACGACTCAAGCTCACACCCACCGGGAGATCAGTACTCCGACACCTGAACTACAGCGAGACGTACGTCGCAGACACGGGTAAGAAAGAACGAATCCCATCGGACGTTCGAGAGTCCCTCTGCATCGCGCCCATCCCGCGCAACATGCATCCCATATACCACAAGAGTAGAAGGAAAGCTAGAGCCAACGCCATCCAACTAAGATTCAAGCAAGACCCGGACGCCCGCTACACAGACGCGACCAAGTATCCGCATCGAAACGCATACGCTCTCAGCGTCGTAGACTCCCGAGGCTGCGAATTAGCATTGGCAACCGTCAACGCACGCAACCTGGAAATGGCGGAAGAAGCGGCAGTCGCTCTCGCCACCACCACATGTACAGACGCAGCAGTCATTTTCACCGACTCTCAGGCCGCCTGTAGAAACTTCTCGAGGGGCCGCATCTCGGCTGATGCACTCAAGATACTAAAACGACGTAGCCCTCCGATCCCGTACACCTGCGTAACGTGGGTACCCGGACATGAGGGACTAGAGGGGAACGAAGCGGGCCACACCGCTGCCTGCGAGCACGTCAGCCGGGCTCCCCTCTCCCCACATGCTCTCCGACCCGCGGCAGAAGAGGCGGAAGCCATACCCAACAACTATTCGGCGATATTGCAACACTACAGGCTCGAACGCCGCGTGTACCCTCCACCGTACCCAAACCTCAGCAAAGAAGAAGGCGTGGTCCTCAGACGTCTACAAGGCGTACACTCACGGAACTATAATGCACCGCCTCTACCCGACGCTCCACGGCTACCTCTGCCCTCTCTGCAACGTTCCCGACAACCTGGCACACTTGCTCCTGGAATGCATGTGACATGAAGACAGCGAAGTGCAGCCGGAAATAGACGCGAACCGAGCACCACAAGCAAACGAAGACCACCTAGTCGAAACGTGGGAGGCCAAGCTCACCCTCAGGGACCTGGAAGACCAACAAAAACTCGTCGACAGGGCCAATGAGCAGTCGAAGCCAGAGGGTTCCTGGACTAAGGAATCTTCTCACCTCAGGGTGATGCTCGGGACACTGTTTCAACAATAAATGTTTCTTTTTCTCTCTCTCTCTCTCGATCTTTAACACGTTATAATTTCGCATATATCCCTTAAGTTTCTTCTTGTTGATCAGTTTTGACAGTTAAGCGAATTCTATCTGATGTCTTGAGTTGGACATTTTCATGTTTTGTCGTTTTTTTATTAGGTCCTTTGTTTCTTGGGAGAGCTTACCTACTGGTTGCCTTGGTGCCTTACCTCCCACTTCAATTGCTGCTTCTGAGATAAACCTAGTTACGGTTTCATTCATTACCTCTATGTTGTCTTTATCTTCCTTTTCTAAAGCTGCATATTTGTTTGCAAGTACCAGCCTGAATTGGTCTGCTTTTACCCTTACTTCCTCTATCTAGGTTGGCCTGCTTCCTCTTGACTAATTTTACTCTTTATCTCTTCAAATTGAAAGAAATCCTAGACCTCACTAACCTATGGTCACTGCACTTTACCTTACCTAACACTTCTACATCCTGCACTACACTTGGATCGGCAGAGAGTATGAAATCTATTTCATTCCTTGTTTCTCTATTAGGGCTTTTCCAGGTCCACTTCCTGTTGCTGCGCTTCTTGAAGAAGGTATTCATTATTCGGAGCCTATTCCTTTCCGCGAATTCTACTAACACCTCTCCTCTTGCATTCCTCAAATCGATGCCGTAGTTGCCAATTGCTTGCTCACCAACCTGCTTTTCCCCCACTTTTGGCATTGAGGTCGCCCATGACTACAGTATACTGAGTTTGCACCTTTCTCAGTGCTAATTCAACATCTTCATAAAACCGTTCTACTTCTTCATCATCGTGACTAGAGGTTGGGGCGTAGGCTTGTACTACCTTCATTTTGTACCTCCTATTCAGCTTTATTACGATGACTGCTATCCTCTCATTAATGCTGTAGAGTTCATCAATGTTGCTTGCTATGTTGTTATGGACTAGTCACGGAGTTATGGACTTATTTAGGACTTATGGACTAGTTATGGGCTTATTCTCTCTTATCTGGAAGACCTCTGTAGCAGAGGACGTGGCCGTTAGTCAGCACTGTCTGCGCCTCACCAGTTCTTCTAACTTTACTAAGGCCAATATTATCCCAGGCAATGCCTGATAATTCTTCAAATAGTCCTGCTATGCTAGCCTCACTCAAGAGGGTGAGCGTGTTGAACGTTGCTAGGTTCAGTTTTCATTGGCGGCCTGTCCGGACCCAGAGATTCTTAGCAACCTCTGCTGCGTAGCAGGTCTGACCGCCGCCTTGGTCAGGTGCTCCGCAGCCACTGGGGACTGAGGGCCATGGGTTAATTGTCGGAGTCATGAGGGGGGTAGTGGCCGAATACTGCACCAGGGCGGCCGATTCCTGTTCTGGTGAGGGAGTGACTTTGATGAAGCTTAGTGGGTCTTTCTAGTTTGGTTGCACCTGAACTAGTATAGCCCCACTAGCTCTCGGAAATTTATGTTTTTCTTGCCGGTGTCAGGCACCACTCCATGCTGAAAGTGTAGTGGACTGGAGTAGGATTCGAACTTACGACCTTCAGATTTGAGGCCGGGTATTCTACCTCTGTTCCACGCCACCATCTAGGCCAACGACATATATGCATCGAAATAAAGTACCTCTGCCGCGCGCTCATAGAAGCGCCAGCAAAGCGAGCGAAAAAGTGGCCCCCAGAACATGTGCTGCCCCTTGCGCCAGCGACATGCGTAAAGTGCCACTAAGTGGCCGCGCCTCGCGCCGCCGTCGGATCACCTGCCTTCTTACACCGTGTTGCCAACCTTTGCCGCACACCCTATGGCGGTGCACCGTAGCCATGGTCCCCGTGGTCATTAAATAGATGAAATCCACCGGACCATATACATTTCTCATTCTTAAATAGTTCAAATAACCAATTACACCATCACATCTTACTAGTCATGATTGGAAATACATAATTCTCACCATAGTACAGCTTCGCTGGTCTTAATTCCATCTCCACCCCATTAACACGCTTTATCGTTCACAATTCCTAAACAATATAGCGATGCGCGGTCGCGCACCCCCTTACTGTGCCGGTATCGATGACGTTTGCGCGCAGTGCATGGTCATGTGACGTTAGAGAAACTGTGCCGTGACGAAAATGGCTGACGGCGCAAAGAGTCAAAAGTCACAGGCCTGCGCGGCACACGCAGCAGTCTCAGCGTAAGCTGATGGAGCGGCTCAAGAGTAGCTACAATTTAGGCACTACGCACAACAGGTCTTCGCTGCAGTCTGTTTGCCTCGTTTTGACGAGAACGATCTGAACTGTCCGCCTGGCGTCGACGGCGAGCTGCGGCTTCTAATGCTCTCTGCACAGCAGTCTGCTGAGCCCGATCAAGACAAGCTTTACAACTGCAACTTGCATGTCGGGCAAGCTGTGTTTGCAGGCACCTTAACTAGATGGCGCCACCATACTGGCGGAGGCTCGGCAGCGCGTTGATTGCGCGCCTCTTCTGAATTGCATCTCGTCGTCTGCGCCTGCGCACGCTGCGTTTGCAGGCACCTTACCTAGATGGCGCCACCATACTGGCTGAGGCTCAGGTCGTCTACCCCTGCGCGCTTGCCTTATAGGGCATTTTCCGCTACCCGATAGCAAGTGGTTTCGTGGCTCGGTGGTAGAGTATCTGGCTCCCACGCAGCGGGCGCGGGCTCGATGCCTTGTGGGAAACGGGTATTTTTTCGCATTTCCGGCGATAGCGGTTACGGCGGCCCTACGCCGGCGGCGGCGTTATCGCAAATGAACCCATAACAGCTTACGCTGTAAAACACGTCTAAATATGCTCGGATTGACATTACATTTCTCAGGGAGGTGACGTCACATTTCGCAAAGTGCCTCAAGCGGCCAGTCGCGCGGCAAATTTGCGTGTTTTCACGGGCTTCTTTCCGTGCTCGGAAAAACACTTTCATATAGCACGTATTGCGCAGCAGAAAGCTGTATCGGGAGTTATAGGTGCGAAGTACATACAGCTTTCTGCTGCCGAGACGCCGACAGCCCGAGCGCATAAGGTGCGAAGCACCTTATGCGCTCGGGCTGGTCTTCTGTCGTCGTCGTACGGTAAGCAAGCGACATGCGCTCGGCACTATGCGCTCGGGCTTCACGTCAGTGGAGCTGCATTTCGCTGAATGGGTCATTTGACACTTACGCATAAAATGTTTTATGTTGCTCTATAATTTCTCCGTTGACACTTTTCATCTAATTATAATTGAGAAGTTGGTTAATTATGAAGAAATAAATGTCACTTCGGGGCTCGCCGTCTCGACAACCTCAGGCACGTCGTCTCCGAAGATGGAATTCTCCCTGACCCGGAAAAACTCCGTGCTGTTGCCGAGTTTTCGAAGCCATCTACTATCAAAGAGCTTCGAAGCTTTGTCTGCTTGGCCTCCTATTTTCGTCGCTTCGTCCGCAATTTCGCCTCAATCATAGCACTGCTTACGAAGCTCCTCGCCGGCCCCAGCGACCTGTCTCAGTGGACACCAGCCTGCGACATCGACTTTGCGACACTGCGCCGCCTACTTGCGACAGTTCGCCACCCGTGCTACGCCATTACGACACTGCTGCGCCAACCGAAATACATAGACGCCAGTGGTATCGGTCTTGGTGCAGTCCTCGCGCAGCGCAAGCCCGACTTCCCTGAGTATGTCGTGGCATATGCAAGCCGCGCCCTCACCAAGGCGGAATCAAATTATTCCGTCACCGAAAAAGAGCGTCTCGCGATTGTATGGGCGTTAGGAAAATTTCGCCCCTATTGGTACGGCGCAGGCCATTCGACATTGTAACCGACCATCACGCACTCTGCTGGTTGGCACTCTGCTGGTTGTTTACCAATCCGGGCGCAAGCATTCTGACGTGGATGCAATATTTCGATCACCCGTGCATTCCGACGACGGCCCAACTTCAGCGGTCACCTTCTCCCTGGATGCTCTCACCACCAGACATGCCTTCGGAACAGCGCAAGGACCCGTGGATCGCATCCCTCTTGAAAGTTCTCTGTGCCTCTTCACCCGCTAGCCAACCCCATGCCCTTCGTCGCCAAGCCATGCATTTCGCAATACGCGATGCACCTTTATACCGCCGCGACTACCAGGCGGACGGACGTAAATGGCTGCTAGTCATACCCAAGCACTTGCGAACCGATGTTTGTGCATACTTCCATGCTGATCCGCAACATGCCCATGCTGGCGGGCTGAAAACGTATCAGCGGCTGCGCCAACGCTACTATTGGCGTGGGATGTACACATTTGTCCGTAAATATGTTCGGTCCTGTCCTGCATGCCAACAACGGAAGACGTTTCCCCATACACCTGGTCCACTGCAGCCTTTACCATGTCCTGCCCGCCCTTTTGAACGCATTGGGATCGACCTTTATGGACCGCTTCCGTGCTCTGTTGCTGGCAATCGCTGGATAATTGTCGCGGTCGACCGTCTCGCGCGATACGCAGAAACAGCTCCACTCCCTGCGGCTCGTGCTCGTGACGTCGCTTCCTTCATTTTGCGCCATTTCATACTCCGTCATGGTGCACCACGGGAACTGCTTAGCGACAGAGGCCGTGTGTTTTAGTCCAACGTCATACAAGAGCTTCTCCGCTCGTGCCGTATTGTTCATCGCCCATATATACTGCCTACCACCCTCAAACCAATGCCCTCACGAAACGTTTCAACCGCATGCTGGGAGATGTGCTCGCGATGTACATCGATTCTGACCACTCCAATTTGGACGTCGTTGTCACCTTCGTGACTTACGCATATAACACAGCGACACAGTCTACGACAGGCTTTTCACCATTTTTTTCTTTTATATGGCCGTGAACCGTCCTCTACACTTGACACAATATTACCGTACCGCCCTGACGCCTCCGAGTTCAGTCCGATTTCTGACGTCGCACAGCATGCAGAAGAGTGTCGTCAGCTGGCCCGCTCGTTCACGTCCGACAGCCAAGCCGTCCAGAAAGATCGCCGCGACAACGATCAGCATGCGCACAGTTTTGACGTTGGATCCCTCGTTTGGCTTAGACAAGCATTCAACTCTTCTGGCCTCACTCCCAAGTTTGCTGCCAAGTACCACGGGCCATACCGCGTCATCGAGTGCCGGTCTCCCGTCACTTATGTCATTGAGCCAGTTAACCCCTCCTTACTTGGACAAGCGCCGTCTTGGCCGCGACACAGTTCACGCCAGAAGCCTCAAGCCGCATCACGACCCTCTTCATCGTTTCATCGCCTTGGGTAGCCAGGGTGGCCCCCCCCCCCCCCCCCCTTCGTTGCCGGGGTTATTGTAATGAAAAAGAACAGGAAGAAAGCAGTAGAGGGGCGTTATCATCGATGTAGAACGCGATCTCGGATCACGAGCTGTTGGCGCCGTTGTTCCCTTGGAGCTGCGTTGGTTTTTCGCCTGTCGCTTTCTGTTAATAAATCCCCTTATCAGACTAATTATGTAATTAGACGGAATGCAATAAAATCAGAGCCCTTCCCCTGTCGAGAAAATGGGGGTAAGCGAACCTTGTGGCAAGAGGACACTGTCGCAGGCATGGAGTTTTTTTTTTTTTTTTTTTCCTTCCTCCGTGGTCGCAGGCTTTCCGCTTCATTTGCCCTAAACTCAGGGTCGGCGGCTCTTCGTTGGCGTTTGGCCTCAGCATCGCACTCCCGCAACTCGATCGGTGTCCGCGGCTCTTCGCTGACGTTTCGCGTGGGCTTCGCAAGCCCTCACGCTACTTCGCTTACCCCTATTTTCTCGAAGGCTGGTGCTGTAAAGGACCAGAATAAAGATTTTTTTTTTCTTTTTCGTCCGTCCATCCATCCGGTGACTTTGAGTCTTTGGGTCGCACGGGTGACAAGGGTAGTTCAAGGGCGTGTTACAGGTCCCCGAGCCTAAGGTGTATTTGCCATTGAGCTTGGACCCTTTCTGCACTATCACCAGGATCGACCCACTTATTAGCGTGACACCACCACCACGGCCGAAACTTGCACATGTGCGTGCGCACATAACGTGTGCACACATTATATCTGTTGTTGATGAGTGTGCGCTCTGCCCGTTGCACGTCACACAGCGTGTGCTGCGCGCTGCATGACATTATGGCAAACTGTGCAAAAAGACCCTGGCGTATGTCCGTAAAATGTACGCAGCATATCCCCATGGTGCGCCTCGCGGAGTCCGTAAAGGAGTACGTTTATCTAGGTCAATTACTCGCAGCGGACCCTGATAATGAGAAGAAAATTTACAGAAGAATAAAATTGGGTTGGAGATCATACAGCAGGCATTGCCAAATTCTGACTGGGAGCTGGAAACGGAAAATGTTAGGCCTAACGTTAAGAGACAGGAAGAGATAGATTAAAAGAAAATGGTGCTCGGCAGGCCATGTAGTGCGTAGGGTGGATGACCAGTGGAACATTTGAGTTACAGAATGGGTACCAAGAGAAGGGAAGCACAGTCGAGGCTGGCAGAAAACTAGGTGGGGTGATGAAGTTAGGAAATTTGCAGGCGCAAGTTGGAACCAACTAGCGCAAGACAGGGGCAATTGGAGATTGCAGGGAGAGGCCTTCATCTTGCAGTGGACATAAATATAGGCTGATGATGATATTTCACTTAAGAGCAGATAGCTTTTACTGCCTTGCTACTATGTAAACCCATAAGTGCTAGTCGTGCATCAGCAATCTGTTGATAACGTCTTTTGTGCCATCAAAAATGTATTTGTTGTTTTTACTGCCTCTCACAACCATCGGTCCTAAAAAAAGCAGGAGAATGATAGTCTCCAGACATGCATAGCCGGCGACAACAGTCACAGCTATAGATACATGAAGGTCTTCCAACTTAGCTATACGCTATTATGTTAGCTTATCAGTCGCTGATTTAGTCATTTGGATAAAAAGGGACAGAATTAAAATGTTGCACATATAGTTTTGTGCTTCAATGAAATAGCAGTCAATTATGAATAGTAGTAATTGAGCACTTAGTAAAGACGAGGACAAAAAAAAGGAGACACACGGACACTACTCACAACAATTAATTTTAATTCCTCGTCGTCTTTACCAAGTGCTCAACTACACTACTATTCAAGATGAACCAATCACGCCACACTAGTCAATTATGGACATTTCGGTATGCTTTACGTACGTGCTCAGAAAAAAACTTGCAGTGAAAAACAACTTTTTAATCCCTGTACTAGCCACAACATGAGAACATCTGTCTACACGGGTATGTCCTCGGTGTTCATCATGAATGCATGTGCGATGCACTGCATGATCCAAATGCATGTATGTGAGCCCTGACTGGTCCTCCATCCTGAACAAACTTATATCCTCCCGTAATTATTGGCATACCATAGAACAATAAAAATTTCTGCGACTGCAATTGCGCAGGCTAATGCCAAAGGGTAGGCAATGCGACAGCTACCTAGCAGTGCAACAGAACACTGCTATCAAGTTAAATGTTTCATACTTGACAAAACAGCGCCAAAACATACAAAGTAAAAAGAGGGACATACACATACAAGCAGTTCGTGTACCTCCGTCTTTGCCCTTGTCTGTTTTAGCGATGTTTTGTCAAGTATGAATGTTCACCAACTAGCCAATGTTTTCCTGCTTCTGAAGCTAAATACTAGCATGGATCTATTGCTATCGCATCAATACCACTAGGCCAATCTTCAATCCTGTCGTCAGTTATGTGCTGCCTTTAGAAATGAATCCACATCGGCTAGTATGATCGCAAAGAGGACTACTTAACATGCAGTCGAGTAGCCCAGCTCAGTCTCCGAGAGTCTTTGGGCACAGCCAGTGGCCTGTTCTAGATCCATAAACATGAATGGGACTCAGCACTTGGCTATCCACAGGCTGGAGACACCAAACATAAGAACTGTAACCATGGACTTTCAGCCCTGGTCCAAGCCAGAGGTTTAACTTCTTTTTCATACTAGGCTTGTTCCCCCATTTCTCAAGACTTCTCACGAAAACTGTCAGTGGCGAAAGTGACATTGCATGGCTAATGGCCATCATCACATCCAAGCATCAAGGTGTTCAGACAAGCCACAGTAACTGCCTGTCGCCATCTAACTTCATCTGCTGGGGAAGTTTTTCGGTCACTTTCAGCAGTAATATCACTTTCTCGCAACATAATATACACGGCACGTTATATGATTCGAGCGGTTTTACTCAACCAGCCAATCAGCATGCACTGAAAGTGATATCAATGAAAGTGACCGTCCAAGAATACGTCCCCAGATAAGTCGCAGGCTGTCAGTGAATCAAACCCGACCCACTTCACCGCACACTGAAGCAAATGTTGTACAACTCTATTGTGTTCACGCATTTCTCATTTTGTTGTGAACATGCAGCAGCAGGCAGGACTACAGCTTCTGGTGGTAGAGCATTCTGGAGTATCGAAATTATAAACTGGTCTGGTAGGTGACCTGACAGCTCCTTATTCAAATGGGCTCCCAGCATGTCCTTCCTTCCCACTAGCATTATTTTAACAACACACAGAAAAGCTGCAAAGTGAGTGTGCTTAAGTGTTTTGTCTTTATTTTCCTTCGGTAATGATTGGTGCCCATACAGACACACCTTGTGCACAGAACCTCCCGGCCCACGGATACACACAGTCGTGCAACGAATGACTTGGTCGCTCCATCGCCAGCTGCCACTGTCGAGACATTTTTATTTGCAGAGAGCGCACACCGCTACAACAAACACCGAGACCTTCTACCGGGCTTCAGCCCGACAGGCAATTAGGTGTTCTAGCTTCACCCGCGCAGCCAACGTGGTCAACAGCAACGCAAGTGGGAAGCCTTTTTCTCCCTTCCCCAGGCAGCAAAAGAAGCTCGGTTGCGTGCTTGCACGGCCCACCCACAGCGGGTCGGCAGCACACAGACGAACTACGGCCATTGCAGTTGCCTATTTTCTCAACCACGTGGAGGAACGCAACGGCAGATGTTGCTAAGCGATCACAGAGTTGACAGCCCATGGTAGTAGTGTACAGAGTCAACAAAAAACTCCAAAAAACAAGTGTCAATAATACATGCACAAGAAAAAACGGGATCTTAAAACTCTCTTTCAACAGGAACACATCATTGTGTGCATAGCACAGAAGACTGAACACCTGACATACATGCTGACTAGATAAGGGCACTGCGCCCCATGCGAGGGGCAGCCGAGGGAGCAGCAACACGTGCGCAGCACTGTGGCACACTCAGTCCGAGTCATCACTTGTGGCAGCAGCGGCGGCAGCAGCAGTAGCACTTGCTGGCGGCTCGTACGGGGCAGCCTGCTGAGCTACGGCGGCCAGACTAGAGATTTCAGTCTCCGAGGGGGGCACTTCACCCGTCTGCAGCTCCAATTCCACCCGGTACTCGTGCTTGGACAAGTAGCGGACGTACTTCTCTGGGGGATTCTCGTTGGACACGGAGATGGACCGCACCGTGGTGTGCGACACACTGGTTGCCGGCATGGTGAACTCGACAAAGACGTATTGCTCGAATGAGGCGGGGATCTGATCGAAAGAGGTCAGGTCCAGCCTTAGCAGGAACAGTTGAGTCGTGTAGGCACCTGTAGCACGAGGTTAGTTTTATAGCATTTGCGAACGAATGTAAATGCCTTACCTAAGTAAATAGTGTTGTCCTCACTGGGCATGCTTTATGTAGAGTTTTTGCAGCTTACGTACGATATATTAACGTACATTATTTTGGCGACTTCAGCGTACATAATGTCTATGCATGCAACAAAATAGTCTTTTCTAGTATGCCAGGACTCATAGCTCGCACTGCAGCAGAAGTTATCCCAGTGGCTGCGCACTCGTTATCGATTGCCAATAAATGGTGAATTAACTCTTTTCATAACAACGATTGGGCATCGTTAGCCCGCTATCGATGTTTTGAAACGCCACTTTGGAGCCCTTCCGCACCACTCACGGACACACTGCGCCATCGGACGTGAAGGAGAACTATATTTTACAGCGAAGTTGTTTATGGCTAGACTTCCGTGCATTTTTCCTGTGCATGAGCAAAAATGCGGGCCGATCCTGGTGGTGTGCAGAAAGGGTCCAAGTGCAATGGCACATACCCCTGTGGGCTCTGGGAGGTAGACTCCAGGACTTGTAATGCGCCCTTGAACTACCCTTGTCACACCTAGGACCCAAAGAGGTCCCAGAAACAAGGGTAGCAACATATACTAGGATCGGATCTTAGCCCAAAAGGCTGACCCGCGTCAGCCATGTCTATGTTCGCACTGACCTCTCGATGTCGGCATCTCAACTGCTTGCATGCCTAGTTTCCTGCCGCTCTCCCGCGCCGGCAGCACCGTTGCACGTGTATAAAAGACAAGGTGCCATTCTCTATTTTGAAATTCACTGCTCTTGTCGTAATGGGGAGGTCGCATGCACTGCACACTCCCGGCGACGACTTGTTCCTGCCATCGCTCTTCTTAGGCGCGTTGCTCCTCGGGAGTCTGGACTAGAGCACTGCACGGGCCGATTTTTTTCAGCCCGGGCCCGGCCCGGGCCCGTTTTTACGTTGGGCGGCCCCGAGCCCGATCAAAACTTTCGTGGCGAGACCCGGGCCCGGCCCGGGCCCGGAAATAATCTACGTTACCCGCCCGGCCCGGCCCACCACCCCTTTACCTTAGGCCCGAGCCCGGCCCGAGCCCGACTCGAAACCGGCCCGAACCCGGCCCGAGACCAAAAAATAACGTTTTTCAGAGTTGAGACGCCCGAAAAGAACTCACTGCACGTTACATGCACACCACCAGAAAGCCCGAGCCCGGCCCGGGCCCGCGTCAAAAAACCTGAGCCCGGCCCAGGCCCGGGTCAAAAAGCACTCGCCGTGCCCGAGCCCGGCCCGAGCCCGTTAAAAAACTGTTCTACCCGGCCCGACCCGGCCCACGGGCCGGGCCGGGCTTTCGGGTAAGCCCGAGCCCGTGCAGTGCTCTAGTCTGGACTATACGCAGCCTCCCCATTCTGTGCCACTTCTGCGTCGTGTGCTAAACAGCTTCGCTGGTCATCCACACTCACAGCGTGGAATGGCTCATTAATTTTTTTTTTCTCAGCAGTTCGCTTTTTCCCCGCCAGGCGGCAATTTTTGAACGCATTCTGTAAAACTGGACGGCGAAGGGTTTTTGCGTCCGAAATTTCAGACATTCTTATACATTAACTCTATGGGGTATGTGGTAGTGCCACGAAGGCGACCGAATTATCGGGCATTATCGGAAAATTGGTCGTTCACTGTATTGATCAATCAGCAGTCACAAGCAACACCAGAAATTACATCAATGGAGAGATTTGTGGCTGGTTTGGAGAGCTTAGCCACTCCTACTAAAAGCGACATTAAGTTGCAGAACCCTCTTTGAAAGCTTGTAACTAAGTTTTCATGAACTGACTTTTATTACAAATGCTGGCGGCCTCTGTCTAGACATCAGACCCAAATTTTACAAGATGTGGATTAAGCTACATGGCATTGTCATTAGGAGAAAACATAGCCAAAGAGGATACTAAACAAGCTACATACAAATGGCATGATTACACCTTGCCGGCTGAACTGATTTACCAAGTCTTGCTCTTTATTGCTTTGTTTTTACCCTAACTGTACTTGCCTTGGAGTGTTTGTGGCATGAGCAATTACTTGACATGAATAAGCGTTAGCGATCAGAAAAAAAAAGAGCAACTCATTTAAACATAGAAACACAGAGCTAATAGAAAGCATATGCTGATGATCATAAATGGGCACAAGACATCACACGTTACTCACCTTGACCCTCTTTGGGCAACCGAGGAATCCGCCATACTACTGCCTTGTGGGCATGCTCGTATTTGGCCTGCCCTGTTGAAACTTCTATAAGGCTAGTCTCCAATGGCTGGGCTGTGCCCATGATTCGTTCCAAACCCTGCACAAAAAATATTACGGCAGACCTCATCGCACGATGACTGTAGATGGTAATGTGAACATAAATAGAGCAATGTAGCAACAGACCACATTCCTGAAGTCGCATTTATTTAAGTGGTAATTCTGACACTTCTGAGACCAATTCTGAGACCAAAGGCATATAACAACGACGGCATGACGACAATGAGATATCGTTTCTTAAATCATGATGATGACATAACGATGTGACGACATCAGGACAATGACATGACTGTATGACGATGATGACTACAACATGACAATTGGATGAAGGGGGAATGACGATGACGGCAAAACCCAGACGGCATGACGATGGTAGCACAACGGATGAATGATAGCATCTGTGTGACGGCGACGCAATGACAATGGCATGAGGATACGGTGTAACAGTCGGATGCAGAAGCTGAAGTGGCAATGATGGCACGACTACGATGGCATTACGACGACGGTCTGACAATGGAGGTGTGATAGCAACTGCTTGACGATGATAGCATGACAAGGGCGACATAATCAGGAATCAATGACGACTGTGCGACTACATTACAACGACAAAGAAAGATTGACGTCTAAGGAACGACGAAGATGGCATGACAATGGGATGATCTTATTGAAGTGATGACAAGCCAAAATGACAGCGTGACGACGGCATAATGACTGTGTGGCAACAATGGCATGATGATCAGAGTCGGATTACAAAGCTGGCAATGACAACTATGCGACGACCACTGACGGCATCGCCATCCCAAACACATACTTAGCAGCCCAAGTTGTTAGACAAATTGGACCATTAGGTCAGAGTAGAAGGCGTGACGACAATGGCATAACGAGTGTAAGGTATCGCGAAGGTGGAATGATGACAATGGAACAACCACAACGGCATCATGGCCAAGATTACATGCCTAGCAGCCCAAGCAGGTAGACAACTTGGGCCACTAGGTATGTACTCTTGGCCATGATGCCGTTGTGGTCGTTCCATTTTCGTCATTCCACCTTCTTTATATCTTCATATATATATATATCTATTGTAAAGGGTTTATTAGAGATCGGAGCAGCGCAGCGTCGACAGCCAAACGAGACACGGCTTTCAAGCACGAGCGCCGTTGCGAGGCAAAGCGCTGGACCCTTGAGCTGGACCCACTAGCGTCTGTCTTCGCTACAATTTATATATAGCTATCTATCTAGCTAATATATAGACGGATAGGCTCAATACCACTGAAGTAGCCAAAGAATGCTATTCGCATTAAAAGGGAGGAAGCAGAGACTTGAATCCTATTTACAATCTGACATCTTTGCCCATTTGTTTTCGTGGCCGGCGCTATACCTGCCAGTCCAAAAGAGGCCTAAGTGCAGGTAGCTGGCACTGCGCCGGCCCCCTTTAGAGCAGGAGTTTTGATAGATGGCCTTACAATGCAGGCTATTTTCTTGGTGTTTTAGGTTTCGCGCTCTATAGGGGCATACTTGTCCACACTTTAAGCAGAAGTTGATAGTAAAACAACAGAAAGCTCCCCGCTCGCCATATTTCTCTTTGTTGCTGTAGCCGTTGCAACTTCAGGAACAGGCTTGAAAGAAAGCGTACAAGCTTCCGAATGTGGGCTTATCTTTATTTATAGTTTTTTTTTTTAAGCACATACCACCGAACACTGTGTAGCAGAATCTTTGAGGGTGTGCTTAGTTTTCAAGGTCCAACTCAAAAAGTCTAAGAGGCGTTACGAGTTCAAAAAACTTAAAGCTTTACTCCACCATTCCTGCACATTTTAACTTTTTTGTACTCACTTTATTTTTTTACTGCATCTCAAGCGACAGTCTCTTGTAAAGAAAATAAACCAGACATTTTGTAAATGCGATATCTGTAGCAGAATTTAGAGTGATTTTCTTACAGCGCGGAATATGCTGAACAGAGCAGGAAAATGCGCCACAGAACACCAGGTGTTGGGAAGCGCCACATGGGCAGAAGCGAAGGGGTTAAATGCTCACAGAGACATATTTTCAAAGTTGTAGAAACTCTACCATAGACATCTCACCTGTAAAAAAGGATAGCACGTAACAAGTACGAAGGTCGGGAAACAACATGTTTTCCAACATGTTTTCATTTGATACTGAAGTTAGTCTGTAACACTGCATCCAGCGTTGACATTACCCTGACACACAGCAAAATGCACTAATGTCATGTAGCAGTAAGGCTAGGTACGGTGGCATTGCTCGTAAAAATACACAAGAGTGTGGCGTTGGGGGCCTTCTGGCTATGCTCACGTGTGGAAGCCGCAGAGGTACAAAAATGGAGTGAACCAGTGGCATCACGACACGTCGAGCTGCCGGATTAAGTAACTACCATATTTACTCGAATCTAACTCGCACTTTTTTTCGATAAAACGGGTCCAAAAATTGCGTGCGCGTTAGAATCGAGTACGATTCTAACCATCGGCATTTCAAAATGACTGCTTCGCACGCGCTTCGAGCCTAGTTACACTCTAGCCTAGTTGCCGTAGCTTCCTCCATGTGCTGCAGTACACGTACTGGTCGCATTGAAGCGAGAGGCATGCTAGAACGAGCGTCAATTCGCTCGCCGCGCTTCGTCACTCCAGCGTTCTGACAGCGAGTTTCCGCAGTCAATGAGCGAGAAGTGTTCTTGCTTGCTTGTGCGCGCGTGACACCGTGCTTGTTAATTTATTTAGTAAGCGAATATTTGCAAGTTTATACGGCCGGTAAAACTGCTATCCATACTTTGTATCGTGGTCTACTAATTTGCTATCGCAATCGATGCTTCGCCTTTCGGGCGAAACTGCGGCTTTTTTTTATTCATCGCAACTTAAGTGTACCGCGAGTAAATCTTTGTTTTTTCCAAATGTGAGAAAGCTGTATTTCTGTATGAAAGCAAGAGGTGCGCGGTACTGTAAAGGATTTTTTTTTTTTGGTCACGAAAAACGGGTGCGCGTTACAATCGAAGGCGCCTTAAAATCGAGTAAATATGGTAGTTCACAGAAACAAGTACAGTCGAACCCACTCGTAACGATCCCCCCGGATATAACTAATTATCGGTTATAACAACCACATTTCACTGCATTTACGATTTTCTGACGCTGCCTATTGAAACTATATAATGAAAATTTTCAAAAGCACGGTACTGAGTAAGCATAGCAAAGAGATTTCAGAAGCCACGAGGGAAGTCACTCATTTTCAACCATGATAGGGTAACCACGCCTTTAAGGCATGTCTCCAGTGTGCTGTACAGCTTACAATGGCCTCCGAGATAGCAGTGGTACGCGGGCCAGTGCTATCAAAGGCCATGGCCTGCAGAACCGCGTGCAATCTCAGAGGCCATGACGACAGCACTCTTATTTCTGCGCAGCTCTCCATGCGGCACCGTGTGCACTAAGCCTATTCGGATGATTTGGACGGACTAACGGCTGCTCACGTGTTGCTATCTTATCACTGCTGTCCCTATTCATGCGGCCCGTGTCAGCGTGAAGGTGGTAAGACGTGCCGCTGCCACACAAAGTTGCAAAGATTCGGCAGTTACTACACCGCTATCGGGAGATTTTGATTCGTCGACTACTTCGTTTAGGTCATTGCTGATAACGGTTCACAATGCCGTTCTACCTTTCGAAACAACATATACATAACGCAGCTCTTGCTGCGCGTGAGGCTGATGCTGTAGCCGTATAACAGCAAGACGTTTGCAAAATGCCGGTATCCTGCAGTAGTTTCTGCTTCCAGCCAACTTGAATGCTTCGCTATCGTATGTAGAATACACTCGTGTCCCGCCGATAGTAAATTATATCAAGCTCTCGAAGAAAACATGTCGGCAGATGCACTCGTACTTTCAAAATGGCAGGTGATCGGAACAAGCTGGGCACCGCTTCAAAGGAGCTGCGATGCCACATTTTGATTTTTAGATGACCTTTTTAATGGAAGCTTGTAAAAAAATGAAAAGTTCAGTTCATTGTCCTTAAAGACCCCCAGAGGGGATATTACATAAGGGTGGGTTTAACATAAGTTCCGCATTTGGTACACATCATTAGTTACACCACAAAAGTACTGAAATGAAAAGTATAGAAATTTCTATTTTCGGACCAAAGTGGTGTCGAATCGTAACCGCCGACGCCAGCTAGTGTCAATTTTTTTGCGTGTTGAAGGGCGAAGTCCACACATAACGAATTACTGATACAACGATCACTTTTCGTGGAACTATCGAGTTCATTATAAACGGGTTCGACTGTACCATAATAATTTATCTAGGGCACTCTGGTGCTTTCCCGTGTTTTGGTCGAGGTTTAGAGGGTTCTGATCTTCATTTAATGCAAGAAAAAAAAAAGTAAAAAGTTGAAAATTTTAGGTCAGTGCTCCTTTAATGAGGGGAGTAACGACATAACAATAACTTGTTGCTCCTCTGATTCCCGAAATAAGACCTCCACAAGAATACCCGTTTGGAAGAATATGTTTTAGGGCGAGCTTGAGGACTCTGGGGTGCCCATTAACGTGACGAGAAAACAAAGACTTTAGTAGGAGGGAGTGGGAAAGAACATTTCTAGTACATTAGAAAGTAGTACATTAGAAGTAGTACATTAGAAGTAGTACATTAGAAGTAGTACATTAGAAGTAGTACATTAGAAGTAGTACATTAGAATAGTAGTACATTAGATAGTACTTCTTTAATATTTCTGTTCTTTGTCACAACGGTCATTTGTCATATCGTGCAGTCCATGTCAGTCAAGGTTTAGTGTCTGCTCTTTTTCCTTCCTACTCCCTCATAGTACAGTGTTTTCTCATCGCACTAATGGGTACCCGTTTAGAGTTGTGCTCTCTCTTTTATATCACTCGAGAGATCAGCATCTGAGAAGAACAGGAACCACGCGTGGGCGCACCTTTATCTTTCCGGGCCTCCTTGCAGCCGACTTGAGGGCCCCGTATCGAAGTGCTTCTCGACCCTGAACAGGTAGACCCAGCACTCTGGAATGGGGAATCGGATCTGGACATCCTCACAGGGCACCTGGCCGTGCTTGCGGCTGTGGTAGCCAGGCACTAGGACATCTGCACGGAGCTCCACGTGCCTCGGCGACACCCGCATCACAACCTTCAGCTGCACGAAGAAGCGTACCCAACGTCAAGAAACTATCTGGCAAAGGAAAGGCAGTCACTAAGAGGTGTGTATCGCTGCTGGAACACACCCATGAAGTTTTTACCTGCTCCCACTGAGAACCGACTCCTAAGTTGAAAAGGTTGCCAAGTATAGTGGACACCATTTTCATCTAATGACAAGAAATATATTATCTGGCATAGCAGTGAACTTTTGTTCACCCGTGAAAGCAGAATTACTATTCAAGAAAGATCAAACATCGAATACGCATGTTTTCATTATATACATGTAGGCCGGCAGCATCTTTTGTGCAGTACAGTAAGTGGCATACCATTCGACACCGCGAGAAAGTTGTAGTTTCAACCATAATGCAAAATCGTGATGCAACATATGGCACAATATTAGGTACCACGTCTTACATTGTTTCGTGCCGTATTGAAGAGGACCAGTTGTCATAACCAGCAATAAGCTGATAAGAGGTGGCCAGACTAGACTGTGGGCCGTAGAAGTGGCACTCAGATTCTCTGGTGACCAGCTGTTTACACTACAAGTTTGTGCGCTTACAAGACCGAATGGCAAAAGTTCACATGCAGGTGGAAAGCTCCAAACAGAGCTTGCAGAACACGGCCTTAGACAGACGCTAAAGAGTATAGTGCTAAATCAGTCTACACTGATAAAGCATTCTTTCAAAACTATTCTTACCCACTTGGCTGAAAAATTTTTTACTATTACTGTACAAAATGAAGGCCAAACGTTTTAAAATTTCATACTATGTTGGCGTGATGTGTATTTAAAAATATCTTCTCATTTATGAGCCATTTTGGTGCAAGAAAAGTTCTCGAAACTAGCCTGATTAACTCTTTAGTTCCTTTAGCATGTAATAAAGTCCTTTATCAATAAACAATTATCTATGCAAAGGACACTAGGAGCATTCTTCAATGTATATGTATACAGGGTGATTATTTTTAAGTTTTATGGAATTTAAAAAAAATCGCCTGTGGCAGATAGCGTAATTCTTGTCCTTGAGCTGGATTATTCAAAAAGGTGAACATTACTAGCACGAGAAATCGAAACACATATTCAACTAATTAAGAAACATTCACTAATTACCTTAATTACTTTACGGCACATATTGTCATTGATTAATTGTAGCCGGTGAGCTTGCAAGGCATATCCACTTGAAATGAATTTCCAGGATAAGACCACTTTCGAGATATTTTGCAAAATGTGGAATGATGTACATGGGTGTTCCAGTTACTTTTGTGATTCAATGCATGAAAGCGTTTTATTAAAGAAGTGGAACAACAGTGCATTTTTAGTGCAAGTTTGATGGCACACATCTCCAAACTGGCGTCTTTCTGGAAATTAATTCCAAATGGATACACGTTGGAAAACTCGCCAGCTACAATTCGTAAATTGTAATATGTGCCATAAAGTAATTAATTCAAAAGATAATTCGCACATTTCTGTAAATTAGTTGAATATGTGTTTCGATTTCTCATGCACGTAATGTCCGCCTCTCTGAATAATACAAATCCAGCTCAAGGATTAGAATTATGTTATTTGCAACAGGCCATTTTTAAATATTCCATTAAACTTGAAAATGATTACCCTGTATAAGATGAAGACAATAACGGCAGACAGTTGTCGTCTAGCCGGCGTAGTGCCCGCACCTTGGCCAAGATAATCGGCCAGGCAAGAGGCCGCTGCCTTCATCTTTTCCACAATCTAGACACGAGCGAGTGATGTCGAAATTTAAGTTCTACGACATCACGGTGCGCTGGTGCTGGAAGGGGTTGTTATCCTCATACAATATGGCCCATACCCACTGTGGGGAATCGGCCAAGACTCGAGTGAATAAGGCCTAACGAATATAGAAGTTAAATTTCACTTGCAAGTTTGCGAGAACTGGTAAATTTAATGCGATAGATGCAACACAATGGATGGCGTAATCTGGACTGAAATGTCACCACTTGTCTTTCGCTTTTGTGCCCTTTTCTGCCACGCCAAGGTTCCTCTCACAGTAAGAGTGGTCATTTCACTACCACACATGCGTGATTTACTATATTTACCCGAACATAACGTGCACCTTTTTCCCGGAAAAGATTGCCTGCGGGTTACAATCAGATGTGAAATCAAAACGTGTTCCAAAACGTGAAACCAAAACCAGATGTGTTCGCAGTGTTGGCAACAGCCCACCGCCAGAGCTGTTGGACGCAGCATCATCGTCATCACAACGTGAAGGTTGGTGCGGGTTCATTTTGTGCTCGGCCACGATGAGAAGTGCTATTTTCGGTCAATCACTTCGGAGATGCTATCCCTTTCGTAAAGGTTTCGGGTGTCCGTCTCAGCACTGGATACGTCAGTGTATGTATATGTCCGCCAGCATTTCCGGCGCTGTTCCAAGCCCGCTACTGTGCACAGTGCCAGAATTGCTCTCGGCAGCATACTAGTCCGATTGGCGTAAAATCTCGTAAAAATGATCGCTCGAAAAGACCACCCCGTGCATGTGTATCCGCGGCCAACGACGTGCAAATGGCAACACCGACGCGCCACTTTCACTATGAAAGCTCATAGAAAAAAAATTGTATTCTGTGGAGATGAATTCTACACCTTTTTTCTAATAGCGAACATGGGGGGCACGCTATACTTTTTTTTTTTGTAAGTCGGGCGCCTGTTACGTTCGGGTGCACTTTTATTATCTTACTTCAAACCTGCGAAAATTGGGTGCGTGTTAGGTTCGGGGGCACATTAGAATCATGTAAATACAGTACTACTTATGCAATTAATTTTATTTTATTCTTTAGTCTACCTTTAAGTGCCAGCATCATGTAGTTAACGGTCGTTTGCGATATCTTCACTATGCGGCATTGCTACGACACACGACAAGCATCAAGCTGAGCAATGGCTATGCAAAACACAAAACGCTTCTGTGGCCACAACTTTGATGAAATTGCCAAGCAGATATTTCCCTGAAGCACTTCACTGGGCAAAAGCCTGTAAATGAGCTTTCCGGAAGGGCACATCATCATCATGCCCTTCCTGGCCCAAAATATTGTACCACAACTGCAATCCGCACCTGTAGATAGTCCAAACAGTAGAGGTACTTAACATTTGAACATCTCTGTCACAAGTGGAGCCACAAGTTACAAGAACAGTTAAAAGAATGTTTAATGAAAAGGGAGTTAACTAAAAGAAAAGCATGTCCTTTCGTTTCAGTTCCATGGCCACGTCTCTCAGTGGGATCACGAACGCCACTGAAGTGAGGGGGGTGAAACGCAAGACGTGTCGAAGGAAGCAGCTGCAAAGTGCAGTCATGCCCGACGGAGTCCTTGCTCTCGCTTCTTGCTCTCTTCACCGTAACATTTGTTGCTGGGTAAGTTGGTTAAAGTCAAAGGGATGCATATTAGTGCTAGTTCGATGAGGAAACAAAGGCTTAAGAAGATGGGAGCGTGAACCATTGTTAAAGAACAAAGATCATGTGCACTTAGATTGCCTGCAAGTGTGAGCTAGCGCTCTGCGAGATCAAGATACTGGGCAGCAGCAGTGACACGTTGGCACGGGAATTGGTGGAGGCTTTTCATATTAATAAAAAGAGGCACAAACTGCAGAATTTTGGCAGCGAGTTCCAACTGTTTTGACAAGTTGCTGCGATCTTCGACACAACCGCTGCACGCATGTGGATCTGGTGTGTTCTTCGACTTCACTCTCCAAATAAAGAGCTGAAGTTTAGCACCCGCCCTGTATCCTTCCTACCTCCTGTCTTCACAGTTTGTCTTCTCGTCGCACTAAGCATGCATCCCTTAGTATGTTCACCATGCTTTATCAATCGGGTACTACACAGCTGCGAAGCGGCAGCCACTCACTAAAGCATTGGAGGGGCATTTGTGCTACCATGGTGATGCTCACAATAGTAGTCAGCAGACAGAAAATACAGTCCTGGAACACTGTTTGCCGACCCCCTGCCAAGCACAAACCACCACCAAGGCCACGGTCATTCCGGAACAGCAACATTCTTGAACACCACTGGCGTAATAATGGCAAGCGGCGTCATGTTAACAAGCCGTGCTGTGCAGACCCTCACCTGCAACGGTAGTTCCCGCGCTTTCGGTGGCCGAATCCGAAACCGCATCAATTCAAACAGGCAGGCATCGGGAGGGTGCAACCTGGGCGGCAGCAGGGTTTTCAAAAGTTGCAGTTAAGCCCATGCACCCAAAGGGACAGTCAGTAGTCGCCAACAAACTCAGCCAAGTAATACAGCCAACCGGTGTTAATTCAAGCTCAGACAACTCCACAAGTTACAGTTAATTCATGCAAATCTCAAAACTGATAGACCCACTGTGCTTTCACTGAACATTGAAGCTCCTTAACCCTTTAAGTGCCAGGGAAGAGACTTTTACCCCTGTCAAACAGGCAAGTTAAGTGCACTTACGGAGAGTGGCACTCGGTTTAAGTGCACTTTGCCAAATCTAAACGTCGCAAGTAGAGTGTCACTCGCAGAAGAGTGCACTCCGGTCGGAGTACGTTCAGGGAATGCACTTTGCTGGCCGAGTGCGTAGTCGCGTGCCAGTGGTTTCAATGGTAGAATATGTAATGCATAAAAAATGGGCACAGAAGTTCATTTTAGTGGTTGAACAGCTCTTGCGCACAGTTAATAGGCTAAAACTTGCTCATATTCTGTTCTACCAGGATCAAATGCCGCCTTGTCACACGCCGCTATGTCGTTCTCGATTGGCTAGGCATTTGTCGTTGCTGGCATTGACTTGTCACATTCTTATAATAAAAATTCTTGTTTTTTTGTTTGTTTAAAAAACATAGATTAAGTTTGTTTTTTAATAATACCACATAAAACAATCACTTTTTAGAAATATTTTTCTTGTTAATCTACATCTTCACAAAACACGCTCGTAGCCTGTCGCCATTTTTTAAATTCTTTTTTAACTGCGAGTGTGCTCCGTTTTCCCGTTTAGCACCGCGTAGCCCAAAGTGTCACTCAAGGTCCCAAAGTGCACTCCCCGTAAGTGCACTTAACTTGCCCGCTTGACAGGGGTTTTACTTTGTTCAAAATTTTTTTGGCAATTAGTGCCAATGACGAGTATCGTGCCCAGGTGTTTGGGCTCTCTTTCCAAGTGCTAGTAATGGGCCACGCTGGTCCAATTCACTATGACTTTCTGGCGAGTTCCCTTTTTGACCAGTAAGGAGCATACAGACTCCACTCGTCTACGTTCATCTGGTAGAGATTTTAACAATGGCCGCTGCCAGTCTAGTGCTGCGGCGCCCGTCACGATAGTGTGGCTTTCATTTGATCTAGTCATCAAGCTCAGAAGATGATCTGCTTCGGCGTGAAAGCATTGACAGTGATGGCAGTGTTTTCTATGCTACAGACACATCCAGTCACTTTGATGTAACAGGCTGACGATAGTTTTGATATGGCGTGGCAGTGAACGAAGTTAGATAGATGGACTCTTCTACCAGTGTCACCTCATTTTAAATTTGTGTATTTTCAGACAAGTTCGGAATTTGCTACCTCCCTGTCATGTATATTTCGAATCTGAAAAAAATCAGCTATCCAGATGTGTACTATAGAAATAATTTTCAGAACTTTTTCAGAATTTTTTGCTGGCACAAGTTAACTGGAACAAGCTTTTAGGTTAATTTGGTTGGTTCAAACTTTTTTCACTCCCAGAACAGAACACTCTGATCAACAAATGGCTGAAGGGGAAAGGGGGCATTCATACGGAATGCATATTCATAACATGCCCACATGTTTGATATCAAGGCTGCTGTGTATGTCTGGCAGGTGCCAATATGAGGATGCACAATAGAAATGGTAGTGACGCGTTTGCAGATCCAATATCCTCTTTCTGTGGGGATTCCCTGAATTGAAATGTGACCTACCAGTGGTCATACAAACACCGTCCACAGCTGAAAGAACTCGCAGAAGCTACCGCTGCATAATCTATGGTCTATAGCAGTTTGAATTAACACAAGTCAGCTGTACATTGAACCCACATCACATGCACAAGTGCAAAACATGCAATTTGCTTCATAAAGATATGCTAGTACTATTAGGTTACTTCCTGAATTAATTACCCATGTCTTGACTTCTATGGAGGAACAGTTTACTGTCATGACCATTATAGCTCAAATTTTGAATGAGCCTTCCATGCTTTGGATCAATCTTAAAAGTTTGTTGTCTTCAGACAAATGTATTTCTTGATAATAAATTCATGGGCATACATTCCACGAACTGATTTTCAGGCAAGTTTGGAGTTCAGTGTAGGGCAAAGGCTACTCCAGGAAATATCCAATCACACTTCAGTCCTGTATCATTCGAGCCAACCCCAAACCTTTCAAATTTCTCGATCTCATCACATCACGTGGTCTTCCGCTACCCTTGAATTGAATTCTCGGGTTTCACATGCTAAAACCACAATTTCATGGTGAGACATGCCGTAGTGGGGCACTCGAGATTTTGACCACAAGGGGTTCTTTAACATGCGCCCAATGCACGGGACACTGGCGTTCTTGCAATTTACCCCCACCAACATGCGGACGCCGCGGTCGAAATTCGATCCTGTGACCTCGTGTTTAGCAGTGTAACACCATGGCACTAAACCGCCAATGTGGATTTCGCTACCCTCAACTGCTTCCTTTTCCTTGGCACCCATTCTGCTATGCTCCAATAGACCACTGCTTTAACATGAGTCATTGCAGTACATCAAAAGGACTTGCTGAGGGCTTAGTTGGTGCGTACTTGACATAGTTAAGTCAGTACACACACACACACACACACACACACACACACACACACACACACACACACACACACACACACACACACACACACACACACACTGCAAAAGAAAAAGAAAAGGATTTCTTTTTTTTTAGTCTGGTGTGTGCAAGTTTGCGCTGGTTGACTTTGTCACGCTGCACATCCCGTTACATGCATTACATGACCTAACAGCTACGGTGCCACAAATTATATTGGCTTCTATGCTACAATTGCTCCCTTTCTTATCCTTCACTGCACAGGTTTACTTGGTCTGTGTTCCTTTTCCACACCTTTGGGTATTACGAAACGACTACAAGAAAAATCTTCCAGCCTGCCCAAGTTTTATGGACATAGTGCCATTCAGCCAATGCAGTCCTCATGTTACTCTTCTTCAGGCAGGTGTTGTGCGTTTTAACTCTTTATCAACTATTCCCACTTGACTCTTGCCACTTGAAAGTACATAGTAGAAACTATCGCACACTTTTAGCATGTCAAGTACGAGACTTGGCAAGTAATGATGATTGGGAAACTAATAATAAGGGACCACATATTTGATGCCAAGGCTGCCCTTGAAATACCGGACCTTGCGTTGTCAATGTTATCATGACGACATGACACAGAGCAAACAAAATTTGCTCGCAACATGTAGCAATGGTGCTAAATGTGCGAACGAAAAGATAAATGAGTGCGCTGCACACGTTTCTTCTTGCTATGCCAGCGTGTGAACGATCGCAAGAACAAAACGAGCAAATGTAAGGCCATCGCATCACCGAAGCCAAAACTGGTTAGCAGAAACAAGTATTTGGTTGATTATATAGGGCTCCTTCATGCTTGCCAGTATTTCTTTCATAGTGTTTATAGGATCTGAACCTATATTTAACGCAAAAAAAGAATTCCAAGTTGAAAATGTCATGTCCTTGAAACAAGCTTCAACTTGCAGTTTGCCAGACTATGCTGGAACTCTGACTAACGTACGAGGAACATGCAGAAGCATGCTATAAAGACTGCCAACGCACTCGCAAGGCATGCCATTTGCGTGGTTTACAGCTCACATGCGACATGCTGATGCAACATGCCAGAGGCAAGCAAGTCACACGAACTCACTTGATGATGCGGTTGTTCTCAAACTCGTCCTGGAGGACGCACGAGTGGAACTCGCAATTTTCCAGGCGGATCCACTCCTCAGTGACAACAGGCATGATGTCGTAGCGGCCCACGACTTCCTTGCCCTGGCGGGTCAGGTCGTTGATGCCCACCTCGATGTCTGGCATCCCTGGTCACCGAAGCGCCGTTTCAAACGAACGTGAAGCTTCCACACCTTTGCACAAGGCATCAGCCAAAGAAAGCAACTAACAATCGACGCGGCTGACTAACACACCACACAGTCAGATCCCTCATCGCAGGTCGATATGCACAGGAATCATCCCGAATGTACCGTATTTACTCTAATCTACGCTTTGAGAAAAGTCTGCACCCTCTGGGGCCTATCTTGTCACCAAACAATAACTACTACCTAGCCATCCTGGTGTACTTTCAGGTTATGAACAGCATGTGCATTATCAGCATGACATAGCATTCTTAACAGGAAAGTAGCAAGCACAGAGTTTTTCAAGAAAGGAAATACAAACAAGACAGATCATTATTTTGGGGGGACATGATGAGCCTAAAATGCTGTAAACGTTTATTTATTGAGTGTAAATCGAAAGCACACCAAATTTTGTAACAGTAAAAAAGTATATAGCATGCCTCCAATTTCCACTATCAGAAATAGAGAAAACCTGCACAATTTACCTTCACAAAATTAAATTTCAGTTATACTGACTCTCAAACCAGTATCATCGCTGCCCATATTTTATATATGTTTTAATGCTGAACAAAAATATATTGATATTGCTTTGTTTTCATGTACAGTAGACTTCAATTACTTCGAGTCTGGTTAATTCAACTTTTCAGTTAATTCCATCCCAACCGAATGACCCGGCCAGTGCCCATACATTTATATGGACCCAAACTTCAGTTATTTTAATCTTAAAATTGGCTTTCGCCAGATAATTCGAACTTGACTGGTCAGCTACGCCGCAAGGCAGTCGTGTTATGCGGTGAAGCATACCAAAAATGGAAAGGGGCTACTGTCACGGGACATGGTAAGCATTTATAAATTATACAGGTGTGCATGCACAGTCTCCGGTCACAGTACGAGCACCTAGATGCCTAAACAGCATACTGGCAGTTATTCAGAGCTGTTCTTGACCTTGATGTGGCAATTTGGGTCCATGCATGCCTCATATGTGAGACAGTTAACAGGGCCTAGTAGGCGTTCCATAATTATACGCGGGCGCATGCACCGGGCACCAAGAAGCGGAGAAAAACCACCTGGGAAAGCTAGCAAAAAGGAAGGCGGTAAGATGGAAAAACTGAAAAAGTCGGGGGTACGTTTAAAGCTAACAAAAGAGCGGGGGTCTATCTTAAACTCTGGAGGCCTGCCAGTAAACTCAATAGGCATCTCGGTGCTCCTACAGTGACGGATATGGCACATATGCGTGTATCCCGGAAAGTGACCTATGCGTGTATCCCGGAAAGTGATCTGTCGAATCGAATACTTTGGATCCATGATTAATGGGGATTTTTAGGCAGTCCCCGACAAGTCCAAATGAGCTGTCATTTTATCAGGTGATGGTGAACTTTTTATTTGCTTGCAATTACGTCTCAGTCTTTGTCTTTAATTATGGGTCAGGCAACTGGAAAATCCTTCAGAGGCTGAGTTGTGCATAGCATCTGTTTTAATATTCAACAGTACCTTTGCATAATACGTCTACCGGGTATTGTGTTTTTTTTCTCGCAGTATTATGGAAAACACATTAGAGGGGTTCTATTGCATTATGAAATATCGTAAGTATTCTGTATCAATTTATCACTTAAATATACCACAGAAAACTTATGAAATCAGCGGACTGCATACAGAAAGTTTACGAGAGACGATACTTCACAACTATACATGGTTTATTCTGCCACTAAAGCAAGGTGCCCCAGTGAATGAATCAAATAAATGAAGAAGCAATGGCCAGTTAGCAACTACTGCAGATACTCGTACTCCTTTCTAAAGGGTATATGCAAGGGAAGTGGTGTACTCACCAGTAACAAATGCAAGGAAGAAGACGCGCACACGGGCCTTCTGTTTCCACACATGTCCCGTCTTGTCCTGCTCGACAATAAACTCGTCCTGCACAGTCACCTGGATCTCTTCTGTCTTGTAGGTAAGTGCTCGGTCTCGATGGATCTGTAGCCGGAACAAGGCATCCTCCACGACCTGCATAGTGTTAGGTTGCATTATGCTCAGCTGTTGCACAATGTCGGCATCCTCCCTATAAGTTGACCCACGGCAAAGGCTTCTACCATACTAGCGTCGAGTGAAACAGCAGCTGAAGCAACGACTTCTTTGAGAGAAAAAAAAAAAAATGCGCTATATTCACTGCTTCACAAAAACAAAGCAACCTGTACAGTCGGCCTCAAAAGTTTGTGAGATGAGTGTTCTGTGAAAATCCGCATTCCAGGCCCAGTTTCAGCTTGTGGCTAGTCACATATACAAGCATGGCTGAACTTCATTATAACGTAGTCAACTTAAACATGAAAATACCTTCCTTTTATTCAATATTTGTTGTTAAATGCTGATATCGGCAAGAAACACTGTAGGTTTACTTTGTTATGTCCGATAATTTGTTATACCATATTTGTTATATCGAGGTTTAACTGTACAGGTGGTAAACCTGAAATTCAACCTGTGTGCCCAACCATGGGAAATGTACTGCTTTATTTTCAGATCCTGCCCCCCATAAACTTACGACGCCACCTCTTGTACCACCTTATATGAAATATAATTTTGCCATTAGCCCAGTCTCATTTTTCTACATGCCAGCAAGCTAAAGTAACACATTGGAAGGGCTCATGCACTACAGTGAGTGCATGGTTTGCAGCCACTTGTATCAAAGGTTTAAAAAGCTTTGAATGAGCAGTGTTTCCCCTACATCGCAGACAGGCCCTGCCCAGTAAAAGACATGCACACTGCTAATCTATTGAGCACCCGGAGTACGGCAGTCTCCTAGGACAAAAACCCCTGCATCTACTTCACATACTAATGCGTGAGGTTCAAGAGATGTTCAAGCCATGGTCGTCTCTACTGACAAATTGATTGTTTCTTATCCATAGTCATGTTTTGCATTTGTATAAGTTTTCTCCTGTTACTGCTCTAACATACCCCACTGTAAATAAGTGCTCATGGTTTTTTTGTTTTTTTGTCATTGTGATGAAATTCACATTGTGCAGTATTGTATTCTTATGCCCCTCCTGCTTGGGCCCACTAAAGAGCCTGCAGTATTTGGTAAATAAATAAAATAAAATAAAAATAAGTAACAAACATAAACAAATACCCAAGAAAGTGGGCAGTAGAACAGCCACCAAAAAGTACTCAGGGTAACCTTCCCATGATAATGAACATAGACAACTTTCTGTAACAGTCAAGGAAAAGTTACAGGGCCAGTGCTTTCACACGTGTTACTGCGCTGAGCATTCCGGCAGCGTTTGACGGCGCTTTTTGCTAGTTGATACGGATAATGAATCGGCATAGCTTTCACGTGTCGCAGCTTCACATATGCCCAGAGGCAAAAGAGAAAACCATAAAAAGATATGTTCACAGCACAAGGCTACACGTGGACAGAGACAAGAAAACACGGACAGCGCTGTCTGCTGCCTGGTGAAAGAAAAATAAGTCAAATGCTCAGAGGTCTATTTTGTCTTATTTTGCTGTTTGCAAGTAAGATGTTATTGTTTTCTGTTCCCCAGCCTAAACAGACGAGAATGTGGGACTTCTTTCAGGAGCACCCGTACTTGTGCGCGCTTTGTCTTTGTAGCTTTCCCTTCATCGGAACAGAAAGTTGTCTGCGAGTCAATGTTAGCGCACAGCACGCATACAATGGAAGGCGTAGGTTCGGCTCCCACCTGCGACCAGCTGCCTTTCTGCCCAATTCCATTCGCCTTTTCCTTACTTTTACATTTCAATCAAAAAGAGAACAGTTAATATCTCCCGTGCTTTCCCTGGCTTCGTCGTCTGTTGGCTTCGCGTGGTTGCGCGTAACGCACCTGGCAGAAGCTCTTGAGGTCCTCGCAGCTCTGGGTGCCCAGTTTGAGCAGCTGCGAGACCTGGGGTGCGTGCTCCAGAGGCAGGCCCAGCTTGGCAAACTGGCCAACACTCGTGATCTGGCCCTGCATCACCTTATGGATCTGGCCTGGACGCACACCCATCCGCTCCTTGTAGAACACGTACTGCAGTTTCACCGTGAAGATCTTGCCATAGGCGTCAAACTGCTGGGCACCCATCTCGGACAGGGAGTAGCAAGCCTGCGCACCGGGCATCGTCGTCTCATACGGCAGACAACAACCTCCCAAAAGAACATAGCGCATAACAGCTAGCAGACGAACAAAAAAATGTGTCACTGCTTGGAAAACTAAAAGAACACAGTAGAACCTCTGTAAATGGAAATCACCTAAACGGAACAACAGCCTCTAATTTGGTTAGATTTTTGTAGTACATGGGTAATGCAAAAAAACTTTTGTTAATATGATTGAAAATATTTGCAATTCTCTGTAAACAGGACCCGGAAAGCAAGCTCTAATGGATTTTCTCAGAAAGAGGCAGGGGCGACGGCTCCGGTAATCCGTAAGTGGTAAGTTCACACGCACGCTTTGTGTGCACACGTCTGTATGCTTCATGTACGGTCAGTGCAAGACAATGCAAAGAGCACTGACACGTCTTCCAAACTGCAAAACAAGCGTATTACTGAAACAAACTGTCGAAACTCGTGGCATAACATTGTTTACAAATGGGACCTATGCTGATGACTACATTGATAGGTGCTGGACTTTCGATTCATCGCTCGAAGTAACTTCAAAATTAAATTACAATGCGTTCTAAGCTGCATTTGCTATTGATACTTTACAAGTGATACCTATGTGCTCACAGAAATGGAATATACCAATTATTTTGGCTTAGGTTTTGTATCAGTACCCCTTTAAGAGCAGCCGCTGTTCCAATTGAAAAAAGTGGCCACATAAATGTATTTGAAATATCTGAGATAAAATAGAAATTTAGCATGGTCATGGCAGTGCAGTAGAGACATAATAGCATGGACTCATACCTGAGTATGAAGTACCAAAAGGTATCTATGCAAAATGCAAGCACCACCTGGTGACACTACATCTAACACACAGTAATCTTATTTCAATAGAGAGTTTAAGGGAAAGCTTTATATGTCTAGGCGAAATCGTATATGGCTATGCGAAATCGCGTGTGTACAGAAAACTATCATCATCAGCATTGGTTTAAGCGTCGTCGTCTTCTTCCGCAGCTGGCTTGTTGGCTCATGCTCGTGCTCGGCACGCGCTCATGCCACTACTCCCGCGTAGCCATTGTCGTAGTCTACTTCCACAGCTGGCTGCGTTGCCGCCAATCATTTCAGTGTAGAATTTCACTTCTTTTCTGTCGTCGCAATGGGGAGGCCGCATCTACGGTGGTATGAGCCACTGCTTAAGGGGGTATCAGCCATTCATTGTCTTACGTAACGGACAGCTTTTCTGAAGCAACTTAATTTCAAAGAATTGCAAGCCGCAATGGCGGACAAATGCTGCTAACCACGCCACCAAGAAAACTCGAGACATTGAACGCAAGCGACAACGGCGGACTGCGGGCATACGGTCAGTGACATTGTTCTCTCCGTCGCAGCTGATCGTGTGTGTAACCTCATAATTGAGAAATACTTCAATGAACCCTCGGGATTAACCCAGTGATAAACACCGGGGCCGCACGTTTCAGCCTTGCTGGTTAACCATCTTCACGAAGTGGAAGGGCTGACTAATTTTTTAGATAGCATTCACAAGAAAACGTAAACGCCTTACATACACATAGAAATAGTATCATCCTCACTGCACATGCTCTGTATGCTAGTGTATTCCTGTGGCTTACGTATGCTAACATACATTATTTGGCGAGATTAAGCTACATAATGTTTACAAACGCCAAGAAATAGCATTGTTGGCTCCCACTTCAGTGCAAAGTGTTGCAATAGCTGCATTCTCACTAACATTGATCACGAATAAATGGTGAATTAAGCTTTAGCTTCCTCACAACTTCACTGACTCGCAGGTTATGAGCAGTTAGCGTGCCTCATTTCTGAAACGATTAGACCATTGTGGCATCCGTAAGCCTGACAAGACACCTCGGCATAGGAACGGCAGGGTGTGTGCTAACAGATGGTTTTGTCTTACACAGGTTTGACACGAAGCATCAGAGGGTATACCGTCCGCAAATGTTTTCGTTACATTTGCGTTCCCGTACGTTAAGCTAAAAGTCCTCCAAGGAATTCTCATCACAGCATCGTGCAAAGTACTTGCGTTTAACATATGTAAGGCACCGAATGCTATTCTAACCCCCGTATTCTAGAATGTTTCTCCACTCGGCACTGTACCTTAAATCAAGAAAGTAGTTGGCAGTGCCACCCTTCGATAGAAGTGGTCACTGTTCCAAATTGCAACTCAATGGCAATTCTTGAGAAGCACAGTGTCTTCTTTAGTCAAGGGGTGGCGCTTTGCTCAACTCCATGGAGTGGAGGAAGAGGTTCGAGTCTAGCATAGTTTGAGAATACAGGGGTAAAACTGTCTAAAGAAGGGCAGTATCCAGCTTATCTGCTAGCATCAATATGGCACCAGCGTAATATCACGAAGAGAACAGTCCTCAACCTTTTTTTCTTAATTTTTACAAGTCACGGCCTAACACAAGAATGTTCCTGGTGTCTTATCGTTGAGCACAGCATCACAAGATGTCAGCACCAGCAATGCTTTACAAAACTAAAACCGCAGGTTTAGATTTCTAATGCCTCCACATAGGCCAAAAGATGTTAATTCCTTATTAAGGCTATTTATTATAATGCTATTACCTTATACTGTCAAGAGCAGTATAGGGTATATGTCTTACCAATGCTTATGATGTGAACAAACTCGGGGAGGAAATGTTAAGACAAACTGAACTTAGTTTCTTCCAGTTAATGATAAAAGGCCTACTTTTTACATCAAGGAGTGACTTCAAGCACCACTCAAATCTGAGCACAGAATTTTCTTGGTTCTCAGAATAAACAGCCTGTCATAAGATTCGCACACGAATATAAACGCCCTCATATTAAAAATTACACAGGCTCCATTATGACATTGGCACGAAAGAAAGTGTTACAAACAGCACCAACAAAACTGAAGGCAATTTACCATAGAGCACGGTAAAACAGCTGCTCGAGCGGCAAGCAAGATCCACATCAAGTGATAGTTTAAATGAGCGACCACAATGACACTGCGATTGTGAGTGGCAACTTACCTAACTTAAGGTTACTATGTCGTGTATGCAATGTGATTAGAAGAGATTCTTTTGCTGTGGAAATGGCAGCAACATTCAGGAAAGTTCTGACAGATGCAGGCAGGTCTTGTGCCGAGCAATAACTATTTAACGGTGGATAGGCACCGAAAAATGGGCACCGGAAAACAATAAACAATGTATGCGTGTCAATATTCGCACTAATTTCTCACCTGGAGCGGAACCTCTTGGAAAGGGTCAGCATCCTCCCTGCTGTTGTGCAAGTAGAGAATGTTCTGCTCAGTCATGCGCACGAACACCTTCTTCCAGTAACGGTTGCCCGTGATTTTCTTCTTGTTCGGATGTCGCAGCATCATCTCCCAGCCATCACCCTCAAACTTTGGCCGAAACTCCTCGAGCGGCTGCGATGTATCTTCATCGAAGAGTGGTGTCGACGGACTCTCTGCCGATTCGCGCTGCATGGCCGCGGCATCCCCCAATGCTGGCGTGGGTCCCACCTCGTCGACCACCGGCTCGTCCCGAATAGCTGCACCCCTGTCGAACGGGTTGAACCGAGACCGCACGGGCGACTTCGGCGGCGGCTGCAGCTTGGGCGGTGGCTCGAGGCTGGCCAGATCCGGCGCAGTGACCTCCCGCATTTTCGGTCGGATGACAACAGACAGGTCGGGTCCCACGTCATCGTCATCAAACGAATCTTGCGAGACTTCTTTGACAGGAGCCTTCGGCGATGCCTTGGGCTGCGGTGGCACTTTGGGTGCAAAGGGATCAAAAATGTCCATGCTACCGAAGCCTGCATCATCACCGTCCTCCTGCAACGATTGTTGGTCAAGTTCCTCAAATGCGGGAGCCAGGGTGGTGTCCTCAAATTTTTCGATGGCCTGCTCAAATTTTGCCGCGAATGCTTCAAAGGCGGTCGTGTCTGTGAAAGGGACAGCATTCTGTGCAGGCTCAAGCTGGATGTTGCTCGTGTCGAAAGGGTCAGCACCAGGTGGAGCCGCGGCAGCAACGTTGCTTGCACTGAAGGGATCATCGCTTGCCATTCCAACCGCAGCCAGAATGTCGTTTGTGTCAAACAAGCTGTTGCCACTTGCCGTGGCCGGAGCGGCAGTGCTACTCGTCTGGAAAGGATCGTCGCTCGCTGGCATGGCAGAAGCGCCAAAGGAGTCATTGCTGAAGGAGGCATTAGCGACAGTCGTAGCAGGGTCAGCGGCATCACTTGTGTCGAAGAGGTCATGACCGTCACTCACTACGGATGTAGTAGCAGTGACGTCAGTCGTGTGAAATGGGTCACTGCCAGTCGCAACCGAACCACTTAAACTGCTTGTTGCGAAGATGTCGTTACTGGTCGTCTTAGGCGGAGCAGCCACTCTGCTTGAACTGAATGGATCATCACTCAATGGCGCAGGCGGAGAAGCAACATTGCCTGAATGAAACGGGTCGTCAGAGGCTATCACAGATGAAGTAGCACCTGAATCTTTGCCAAAGAAATCGCACTCCGAAGATGTAGGTGGCACTTCATTGGTAGCAAAGTCTGCAAACAGCTCAGACTTGCTATTGATTGCAGCAGGTGGTTCCCGTTTGTCACTGGGCCCAATGTCGAACGGGCTCACATTCTCCCTCTGTGGTGTGATGCTGGCCAGAGCTGCTGGAATGGGCTCCTGGCTCTCTCGGCTGAGGTCTGAAAAAGGATCAAATGAGCCAACAGGCTCCACAGGCGAACCTCCAGCTTCCTCCGGAGACGTGTCGTCAAAGGCGACTCCCGACAGTTCACACTTGTCGGGTGAGAGGCCTCGGTCAAAGCTTGCCTTGCCAAAAGCAACCTGGAAGGCATCCGGCACCGCTGCTGCCGTTTCACGGCTCACCCGCAAACAGGTTAGTCGCGGGCTGCTGCTGCTGCTCAGTCTCGCTGCACTTAAAGGGATCGCTACTTGGTGGCTGGTGCACAGTGTCCTCGGACTCGCATGGAAACGTTGCTGCAATGTCCTGCAAAAGGTTACTCGCCTCACTCTGCGCAGCGCTCGCTTCTTCTGCACCTACAAGGGTGGCCTGAAAGAACGCCAAGTCTTCCTCGAGGTTGTCAAAAGGGTTTGTGCTCGACCTGCGCGAACCTGAAAAAAAGTTCGGAACATCGGGTGCAACATCACTAGTGTCACCAGTACTGAAGAGAGTTTCACCAGTCGTTGCAGACACGTCAGTGAGAAACGGGTTGCTCATCTCTGGGCTGGCTTCACTGCCGTCAGCCTCAACAGGTGGCGGTGGCGCCTCCTTGGCAGCAACGCAACGATCCACAAATGAAGTATCAAAGGGGTCAGGTTCGGTGCTTGTTGTGAGTGTGTCAACAAATGACGTGTCAAAGGGGTCACTGACGTCTACGTGAAGGGCTTCTGAGGGCTGCGGTTCCTCAACACCAAAACCACTGAGTAGGTCGAGGTGAGGTGCGTTTGAAGGCGGCGGTGGAGGCGGCTCCTCGATGCCAAAGCCAAACTCTTCGAGGAGCTTCCTGGCCTGGTCTTCGTCAGCGGCCGGCTGAGCTTCCGGTGGGGAACCGACTGATTCGCTAATGAGCTCACCAGATGGCTCGCTCACAAGGTCCTTCACCGAACCTCCAACCGGTTCCTTAGCCGGCTCTGAGGGCCCCGCTGCTTCTGCACCCTCGCTTTCCTCGAAGTTCACCCACGATCTGGCTGGGCTGACAGGATCGGGAGGTGCGGCAGCAGTTTCAAGGTAGTAGTCAGGCCGGGTGAGTTCAGTGATGGCAGAGCTCTCTTTTATCTTGCTTAGGGTGGTTTGGGTCTTTTGCACAGTGTCCTGTACGCGCTGCGTCAGCTGCTCAAAGAAGCGCCACTCCTCGCCGGTGTGCTCCTTGGCGGCACCTTCTGGTGGCTGCTGGCCCTCGGCTAGCTGCTTGGCATAGATGGCAGCTTCAACCTCGTCACTCTCGGGGCCTCCTCGCTTGTGGCCCTTGATCTTCTTTTTGAGGAAATTCATCTCCTAACACTACCCTGCAAAAAGAAAAAAAAAAAGAAAATCAAAGTTCTCACTTAGTCGACTCGTGGCTAATGGCACGAAAGAATATAAGACTAAAGGCTGCTAATCAGTTTTTCTATCATGCCAGATCCATAGATTCCTTCAACTTAATTGCCTTTCATGTTCCCTGCAAAACTACTTTTTACGTTCAATATTGTAGTAGAAAAGTCCCAGCAAAAACAGGTAACTCCATACTTATGAGAGCCAAAGGAGACTTCAACAGAAGTGGCCAAACACACGAAATATACTACTTAAGTACATTACTTAAAGCTAGATTACCAAAAAAACGTGAAGGGCAACTTAAGCCTCACCTAAGTGCCACTTTTTAACGTTAACAGCAGGAGCTGTTTCTTCACCTTACATCCGGCTATACATTAGTGTAGTAACAAGGTAATCATAGGGCAGGTCAAAGCAATGTGCCACAAAAACAAGCCATGCACTAACCAACTGGGAAAACAAATACCGCTGTTAACGTTGACACCAAGGTTCTGCAATGTGACCTTTTCCACTTTCTTTTAACTGGAGCACAGAGCATATAGGGTGCTCTAAGTACACAGCATAAGGAACCTAAGTGTAGTAGTACATGAAATTCACTGTTACATTGCCCCTTACAATTCACAGGTATGTCAATATTAATGGCAATAAAAGCCACTACTATTTGCTACTCTCGTGTTTTCAATCGCTGGACAATGAGTAAGCTTGTGGCATCCTGACCTCAGCTCGTAAGTTGTACCAGCTACAAATACACGACAGGTATTTTCAAAGCATTCACAAAGTAAGGAACAGGGCAATGAATCAACATGGATATTCAAACTTTATGCTGTCCTTGTGGTTCGTAAACAGCATGGCTAAGTGAGACTTGAGCTACAAATTGATTGAACTACCAATAGTGCAAATTTGCTTTCAACACTGGTTTCTCTATTTACTTCGAGAGTGTCTGTGATACCACATGGTCATAAATGGCTGTGTCTCAAAAATTCCACCAGGCATTTGTTCACGGCATCTGAAGTACCGTCTTTTCACGCGTATAGCCCGTCGCTGCATGCGACCGTAACGCCCAATAACCCATCTAACCCATACAAATAACCAGGTACAAAAATGTTCAGGCACTTGTAAATATATGCCAAATATACAAGGAACAACTAATACTCCAATCAAAGCTCAACAAACAATCACGTTTTGTAGGTTCAGGCATCGCCGCTTTCACTGCTGAAGCGTGATTCCGCTTCCAATCAACGCTGAGCACGTCTCCATAATCTGCTTCACCGCAATGCAACTTTCGCCTTGGAATGCGGCTTCGCTGCAACAAGATCCCCACTGCCGTGAAGCCGCATCTACAGGCAAACCTTTCGTTGCTGTGAAGCCGCATCTGAAGGTAAAACGCGTGTAACAGCGCCCCGCATCAATTTCAGGCGATACCGCACACCGTGTAACACAAAACTTCACATCGTACTGGAATTTTTTCGAAATCTTTATGCGGATTTTATTCAAGCGAACATGCGGTTAGAACGCGTGCAACTATTTTTAGGAACCTGCAACGGGGCACAGGCACCGTTTTACACAGATGCAATTAGCAAATGCTGGAAAAATCACATCAAATTTGCTTAAATTAAATTCTAGGCCTGGATCCAGCCGCAGCGCGAAGCCGTAGCCACTAGGTTACCACCAGCGGTCCAAGTTTTGTTAATATTCCCAATGTAGTCGAATAAATTCGCATTTTCATGGCAGTAACTACACTTGGTCAGGAGCCAAAGCATGAACTAACGCCGAGCAGAATTTCTTTAGGACTATGCTTACGGTGCTTTCACGGCGCAGCAGCACTAGTTTTCTTCAGCATAACAGCCACGTCCTCGCGTAATGCTCAAGTACTGCTGGCGCTCTTCACCCGTTGACAATGGACCCCCTGCGGACTACACTGCCAACAAATCGCGTTCACGATGCACGTCAGAAACCTTACACCAAGCCTCTACTTGTGAGGTGCAGTTTAGGCAACACGAAGGTCACCTTCAGTTCTATAACAAAATTATTTATTCCTTCGGGCAACTCGGCGCAATACGATACTGCGAAGCCAACGTGCAGACGTGAAAATCTCGCGTCAGATCATGTCCTCCGCAAGGCTCTTGACAACACTACACCCGACAGCTGCCTCACAATGAGTACCTTAATTGTAGGCAAGAGGCGACTCCGCATCAATTCCTAGTGCCTCCTCTGGACACGACAGCCCTCGCGCGGTTTCAGCTGCTTGTCACAGAAACCCGGAAACATCAAAGGCCTTATTATCCACGTAGACTCCTTCCGCGTCCAAGGCGCGAAGAAGCAGATATGGACGACTCAGGCATGTCCAAAAGGAGGAAAAATATGTTGTTGCCCATGAGGAACCTATCTTCAAATAAGTTAAGGAAATTAGCACACAAAATGCAATGTTCAACGGAGCTAGCTCACGTACGGTCACGTCCTTCAGGGCTGATGTCTTTTGGGCATGCATTCTATACCGGTGACATGCGCTTAAAGGGAAGCGAAACAAACTCTACAAATTATCCAGTCTTCCATTAAACGAAAGGGCCCAAAGAAGGATTCCTACGCGAAAAGCAATATGACTCATGCGTATATCCCTTAATTATCGTCAGCAGCAACTAAAGAGGGGGGGAGGTGAAAAAATCGCCGGCCCCGCAAATTCCCGAATCCTTCCGTTCTTCAAGTGAAGTGTCCACACGCGTGTCGACACAACCTCCACAGTGTCTTCACAACCGTTTCAGGAAAAGGTCCTTTCCTCTCAAGGAGCCGGCGATCCCGACGGAGCGGGGAGGGGAAAAAAAAAAGTGAAAAGGCTTATTCCGCAACACCAAGCCCCGACTGCGATATCGGAGAGCACAAGGCACAGACGACGATCCGCAAATCCCGGTCGCCGAGGTCACGCTCCCGAAGGGGACGATCGACACAACGCGCGCGCGGTAACACGGGGGGAAAACAGGACGACGCGTACACAACCTCTGCCGGCGGCGATGATGAAGATCCGCGAAAATGCGCACAAGCCGGGCGACCCAGACCGCACCACCACGGGGTTACCGGAGTGCGAGCTCGCCATCTTTTTCCCGATCGATAACCCACAGAGCGCGCGCGCGCGCGAGCGCGCGCCAGAGACCACTAGCACTGGAGAAGGCCGGCGGCACTCCGATCGTAGACTTCGCCGCAGCCCGGCGCGCCGGGAGAGTTGCACGGACGGTATACCGCGCTCGCTCGCTCACCCGTCCTGGCCCCTGCGGCGTGCCGTCGCACGTAGAATGAGGCATGCCGCTGCCGAATGGAGTTGGCCCCGGGTCTCGTTGAAGCTGCAGCAGCACTTCGGGAGCGGCCGGCGGCTTCGCAGCTAGCTGGCGCGCCACGCCAGGACGCACGAAGAACAACTTCGATCCGCGCGCAGCGCCCCGCTACTTCGCCGGCGATGCTGGCGGCGGCTGGAATCGGGATGCGCAGCCGCCGAACGACGCGCGCGCCGCCGCTACTTGAAACCCGAGACTCTGGCCGGGCGACGTCGTAATGGGTAGACATGCATTCGGTGGTAGTACTACGCGCGCGCGCGCGCGCCATTAAGCACGGTGGTGGTTCGCACTTCGCTCGACCACGCCCCCTGCTGGCGAATGGGGAAAAAGGGGAGTGAGAATGAGATGGGGAAGGAGGGCGAAATACGCGGATTTTCCACTAATGCGTCGTTCACCCTGACAACAGCACCTGCCGCCCACGTTGTTTCGCCTAGCTGGATCAGGTGCCGTTACACTACCAAACTGAATGGCAGCATTAAAATGGGGCCTTCCTTTATTTCGCTGGGGAACCCAGCTTGTGGTACACTCTGACTCACAACACGGCCGTGGCTTTGTGGGGCAATGACGTACCACGAAAGTAAACGATAAAGAATAGAATATGTAGACAAGTGCCAGAGAAGTGCCCTGCACAAGTGCCCGTACGAACACAAAGTGCCGGTGCAGCAGTGAATAAAGTCAAAGAATGCATGCATACACTTGGATGCACATTGCAACAGGAAGAACCATAAGCAAATGACGGCTTGGAAGCACACGAGCGTGTTGCTCAGGCATGTGCACTTACACACACCTTTAACAGCACACAAAGAGGATGAATGCCAATACCCAAGGATGCAAGGTGATGGGAAAAAAACAACAATTAGATGGAAAACAAATCAAATGATTGAAAATACCAACTACAAACGATTTAGTAAGGTTAACGTTTCAGCTCCTTCACAGGAGCCTTGTTCACAAACGGAACTAAAGCGTGTCAGAGACCCCTGGCGTACACAGATGGCAAATTTCCATCGTTTCAGTTGAGTGTCCCCATCGTTTGGATATGAAGCCACTCTAGACAGACGCATGGTTTCATTCTTTTCTTTTGCAATTACACATGCCTGATTTCAGTTAATATCATGGCCCGACACAGCAATGTTCAGAAAGCACGCTCGATGACACATGTCGCTTCAATTGACATTTTGGCGCTGCTTCAGCCGCTTCTCAATTTCACTGACATAGATATGGTCAGTTTCCCGATGAAATGGCATATACTCCACCCACAAATTTTTCGCTCTTTAGTTTGTCGTTCACATTCAAGAGTTCATGCCAAACATTTCAGCTTGGTGCATGGACAATTAAAAAAATGATGGGGTTTTACGTACCACAACCACGATATGATTATGAGGCCCGACGTAGTGGGGGTCTCTGGAATAATTTGGAACACCTGGGGTTCTTTAGCTTGCACCTAAATCTAAGTACACGGGTGTTTTCGCATTTCGTCCCCATCAAAATGCGGCCGCTGCGGCTGGGAATTGATCTCGCGATCTCGTGCTTAGCATCCCAACATCACAGTCACTAAGCAACCACGGCGGGAGGCGCATGGGCAATCAGCATGTCGCACAGGCAGAGGACACGTGCTATGGCTCCACTTTAGTCTGGGACATAAAAAAAAAAAAAAAAGCTAGCGTAGCTTGCACTGGAGGTGCAATGCTAAAGAGACAGAGCTGATGGGCACCTAGCTAGTCCTGGCTTTTGGACTAGGCTAAGCACTACCAAGTCATCCCCAGCATTTTCCGGAATTTATTATTTATCGATTAGCTATTGATTGGCTATCGATGACTGACTAAGCTTAAGTAGTCCCAACCATGCTTAGCTACTACTTAGCCAGGCTCAGGCTTCGCTAGTTCACAGGGGTATATGCCATTGCGCTTGGACCCTTTCTGCACTACCGCCAGGATCGGCCCACATTTTTTGTGGACGACTAACGGAATAACGGCCACCTTAGCTGTTAAAATGGAGGCCCTCTTTCTGTTGGAGAATGCAGACGGTGCTGTTAAGCAGGTAAGCCTGCGCTCTACAGAGCCGGCAAAATGCTCAGGGTAGCTGCAAGACAAGAGTTCTTGACGTACGAGAGCAACATCAGATTTTTCGACATCAGTACTCATGCAGATCTTTTCACCCCTCACGATGAGTGAGCTGGAGCACTTCTGAGAGGTAGGGTGCACAGTCAAAATGGACTATGGAAGAACATATGGACTGCAGCATCAATAAGTTATGGCCCATTTGACAGAGTGGAGGCATCAGAGAAATTAAACAACTTCATCCCTACAGCAAGCTTTCACTCATCAGTGGCTAAGCTACAGCTAAGAACTCCATGCCTTAGTGAAAGCATAGAAAAGCCTTGCAATTATACAGGTTACTGGTCATTAAGTTTATATTATTATTCATGCACAGTTCCTGACATAAAAATTATGGATAACCATGGATTGAAGAGCAACACTTCAACTTTTAAGGCATACAGCTGCATTTTCACCAGCAAAGTTCAAATCTGATATAAGGTTGACATTTCTCACAACTTCAAAAAGCTATCGACACCATCACATGGGCTTGCCCCTGTGAGTGCTTTCAGCACTTCACCTGGAGAATGAGGGTCTGTCTAGCAAAATCATCCACGGGCTAGGGAATAAAATGGCAACAAGCACTGGCCAGTTACAGACTTGTGGAGCTACAGCAATCTACATGGTGTTTACATTGCTTGATGGGCAGATTGAGTCTTTAGGCTATGACATTATAAAGCTGCATTGTAGCGCTTAAAAAGGTAGATGCTCCAAAGGCATTTTCCGTTATAAAGGGTATTACGCAACTGAATGCTAAATCTCTGTTATGTCTTCTTAAGGATCACTCACTTTCATTGTTTTATCATAATAGGCTTTCGCCTCATATTTTATGCAATGCAGAATGAGAAAGCAACTGTTTTTATACACAGTAGCACACTAATTCTTAATTTTTTTTTTTTTGCGCAGACTACCTTTTGCAACAAACAGCTCATATTTACTCTGTAAGCAGGGCAGAGAACAAGACATTCACTCAAGTATCCCAAGTATGTGAAAGCATAATGACTTCTCTAAGTTACCACATTACATTAAAACTCTACCTTAATCCCAACCTTAATCCACTTAAATCCCCCTTAATCCAATTTTAGGATTCAGCCAGGTCGGTTTTTTGGGTGTCGGCCATGGCGACCGTCCGACACCGTGGCTGTTCACCGTCGGATTTCACTGTGCAAGCCGCAGCAAGTCCAGCGCCGGGAACATGACGTCATCACTTGGTCACGTGGGTTTTGGTACCATCGGACGATAACAGACAGCGGATTGTTTCCTTCATGGGGCATTTTAAGGTTTTTCGCCTTGATAAAGCAGATAAAGCATGTCTGCAGATGTTGAATTTAAAAAAAAAAAAAAGCACTGGCAATTCTGAACACCTACATCTTGGATATCTTCACCCCCATAGGAAGCAATATTCTTTCAAAATACACATGGCAGGTATTGCAGACATCTGAGTGCGTAGATCTAGGCATCTATGCTCTCCGATGCCTAGGGACATAAACGTCGAGGGAGATATTGATACAGCACATTGTGGCAGATGCTTGCCGGCAGGTCACCTCACAGGCGCAAGCATGCAATTGTTCAAACTTCATCAAGCACTTTATCATGAGGCGAAACATCCTGACATAAATGTTGCTGCCTTTCTGGCACTTTCAGTATGCTCAGTTTCAATATTGCCTGGAATGAACATTAAAATTTCATCTATTTTAAGGTCTATTTCAAATTAAACTCTGTTCTCGGAATTTTTTTTTTAAAAGTGTCTTAATTAAGATGTGACTGCTTCTAAATTTGCAATATAAAGAACTGCCTGCAAGGTTCTCATAAAAATGTAAATAATTTCTTTTAATTAATCTGCTCAATATCATGTTAATCGTAGCAAATGGTGTCCACCTTGCCCTACAACTCTACAAAATGCCACATGCATTACACAAAGCTTCTTATTTTAAAAAATCTGCATAGTATCAAAAAACATCCTGCATATCTAACTACGGATAACAGCACAGTACCTACTGATGTACAAGAGGCATGATTTTGTCCTTCAAATTTCTAACAAGTGAAATAAGAGGGCACGATAAGTACCGAATTTATTCCATTACAAGGCGGTCGCAATTGTAAGGCGAGGGTGCAGTTGGGGGACCCAAGAAAAGAAAAGTATGCGCACTAATATAAGGTGATATAGAGCAGCCGAAGGGTTAGTCAGACTTGGCAAGGTTTGCCCAAAATACTGAATTACTAACACAGCCACCTTGTGTTTTCTTTGACCTCTTTCTCGCTTTTTCTTTCCTCTTTCCTCCCCTTCTTCGTATCTTCCATTTCTATGTTTGTCTCCTCCTTCCTGAAGAGTAGGCAGGCGTTGTGCCCCTTCCGATGGCAGTTGCCAGCCTTGCTCGTCGCTTATTCTTTCCTGTGTATACATTTTCAAATCTAATAATAATAATAATAATAATAATAATAATAATAATAATAATAATAATAATAATAATAATAATAATCTTGTGTTTAGGTTGTGTTTATTTCGGGCAATTCATAAAATCAATAAAAGATGGAAAAGGAGCTTCAACACAGAGTCCATTTTCATCCCTATTCATGCCCATTAACTTACCATTTTTTTAATTACTAAGTACAAGTAATTTCCCCTGTGTTGTCCTTGGTCTCATTGCTTGTTCGCTTCTTATGATATGATTAATAAAAAATCGAGCCCCTCGGTTCCCTTTCTTCTCGTTCAACGCACAGAGTGTGGATTATATGCGAATTTTTATTTTAGGTGTGGCTTCACGGCAGCACAAATCTTGCCTTATAGTGTGGCTTCACGGCACGATAACGCGCACTGTAGTAAAGCCACACTACGAAGTGAAATTGGCGCGGCCGATAAGGCACACCTAAACACAAAATTCGCATATAAGGCGAGGGCTGACTTCAAGGCTAAGAATCCTGTAAAGAAACCTTGCCTTATATTCGAATAAATACGGTACCTTTGACCAAAAAATGAATTTTTATGAGATTAATTTTCATCATCATCATCAGCCTATTTTATAGTCCACTGCAGGACGAAGGCCTCTCCCTGCTGATCTCCAATTACCCCTGTCTTGCGCTAGCGTATTCCAACTTGCGCCTGCAAATTTCCTAACTTCATCATCCCATCTGAGATTAATTTTCAGCACTACACAAATTCTTTAAAAATTAATTCTGTCGTTTTACATGCCAAAACCATAATATCATTATGAGGTGAATTGTATTGGGGGACTCCGGGTTAATTTTGACCCCTTGGGGTTCTTCAACATGCGCACAATGCACGGAACACGGGCATTTTTTTTTTAATTTCGCTTCCATCAAAACGCAGCTGCTGCGATCGGGATTTGAACCCGCGCCCTTGTCTGAGTAGCGCAACGCCCCAGCCACTACGCCACCGAGGCACTCCTGGATGCAAAAGGCCACAAAAGCCCTTCTGCAGTTCGTGAAGGATACTGGATTATACGAACACTTGGAACAGCGGAGATTCCTCTGTGACTGACTCTGCGAATAAGTGACTAGAATTTTTCTTTTCTCTCCTTATCTATTCTTCACCCCCCCCCCCCCCCCCCAGTGTAGCGTAGCCAACCGGGCATGTCCTTGGTTAACCTCCCTACCTTTCCCTCTTCGTTTCTCTCTCTCTCTCCACTGTGCCACCATGGCCGGTAAGCACAGGAATGGACGCTTTTCATAATTGCGAAGCTAGCTTTCTTGCAAGGCTATTGTTACTGCAAGCTGTTAGCAAAGACGAATTATCATCCAGTCCGGCTACGAGTTCTTCCCACAAGGCAGTTTAAGAAACTAATGGCGGTGCAGTCATTTTGCAGTTGACACATGGAAACGCAGTTTGCTGGTATTATGACATGGAAAATGTAGACACAGTTCTCATGTTGAAACCGCGAGCAAGAGACAAGCCACAGCATGCACAGCTAGCTCTCCATCTTAATTTTGAACCACGACAAGTGCAGCCACCAATCGGGAAACTGCGCAATGCAGAGAAGCCGCACTTGCAAATTAGGAAAAGGGGTCTGTCACTTTATTTCAAGCTGCAGACCTGACTGCCTGCAAAAAGACAACTTCACTTGGCAGGCTTGCAACAGCAGCCAGATTTGCCATTAATCATAGCTAATATATAAACAAAGCTTACTGGTGCAATAGCCATATGAAACAGTGACAGCTCATATATAATTGCAGCAGTCATAGCTCACAGATGCTTACACACAGATGCAATCTTGCCAAAGCTGTGATCTACAACTGCTGTCTGCTCTAGACGTGATGAGCAGCAGCGTTAGAAGACAAGGCGTAAGATGGCAAGACACAAAAGTGAGCACTACCAGTTGCACGCTATGAAAATTTTCACCATCATCGGCAAAAGTAAGCACACTATAGAAGCTAAGGATGGATAGGATCACTTTCTCTTGCCTGCAGTTCATCCTGGCGAAATCGTTAGTGGCTCCCCCGGGTCTGTGTATTGCTTTCGAGTTATACACAACATCTTAATGATACTGTGCGTCACGTTTAGCCCATACAAATTGCTATAAAAACTTTATTATTAGACGCCCCTGATTGCAACGTGTGCCCAATTTTTTACGGGCAGAAACCCGAAAAATGAAATGACCGTAATAATAACAGGCACCCTCATTTTCATACTAGAAGATCATCATCAGCCTATATTTATGTCCACTGCAGGACGAAGGCCTCTCCCTGCGATCTCCAATTACCCCTGTCTTGCACTAGCTGATTCTAACTTGCGCCTGCAAATTTACTTTTTGATTTACCCTCGTACATCTTCTAGTAGTTTGCAAGCACATAGAAGATATACGAGGGTAAATAAAAAAGTAAAGGCAAATTTGTTTTTTTCGCAGGTATAAATGAAGGCTGCATGTGTCTGATGTCACCACGTGTGTACTTGGAGTGATGTGGAAGTAAGAAACAGCCATTTTTGCCCCATTTATTCGAGTTTGTCAAGCAGAAAGGGGTCAAACGTATGGATGCACCACTCTAATTGCATTATCGAGGAACAACAGGCCATAGTGCACTTTCTGTGTTCAGAGGGAGCCCAACCGGCGGACATCCACTGTAGGCTGTTAGCACTTCCCCATCCTTTGTACAGTGCTGATCTGGCGCCATCAGATTACCACACCTTCGGCCTTTTGAATGAGGCACTGCACAATCTTCGGTTCAGGTCAGAAAATGAGGGCAAACAAACGCCGAAGAAATTCCTTCGTGAGCAATTGAACATTTCTTTGCGGATGAAATACGAAAGCTGACTGCACAACAACAAAAGTGGGTTGCTGTGCAGGAGGCCTATGCTTAAAAAGCGATACGTACAGTTCGTCCTGTGTGTACATAAAGATGTTATGTAAAAGCTACGGTTATATTTATTTACCCTCATATTATAAATGTAGTGTTCCTGATATTCCCCTCACCAGCTTTTTGTGGCGACAGAGTAATAAAATTTGTCCTGGTTTGAAAAAAAAGAAAGAACATTGCATCTGAGCATATGGCCAACTCAGATTTCCTTATACAAATGTACATGTAAAAAGCTGAAATGCTTTTATGAGAACTGCTGGACCAATAGACAATATACAAACCTCCATTAGCAAGCTTTCCCACACACATAACTTTCCCTAACCGACATGGCCATGTTTAAGATTGTGTCGCTGTTAAAGCTGAGACACGCATTTTGAAAGCTTGGACGGTACGGGGCATGGACGGCAGCAGGTATGATGTCCCCATCCTGCATGTTGACACTTCAACTACGATTCTAGCCCGAGGTCCGCCCTCTTGCTTACGTCATGGGATGTTTGCGGCGAAGTGCACGTGCAGGTTTTGCAGACTGTCTATTTGAATGAAATTGTTGCATTTCAGAGAGAGAAAGTTAATTTCTAGTGAGTTTGGGAAGCAGAAGTCTGACTTGGAGCCTAAAATTATTTACAAAATTTTTGAGAACTGGTAAGTAAAAGAAATTCGGAGCCCTTCCCCTGTCGAGAAAATGGGGGCAAGCGAAGCTTGTGGCAAGACGACACCGTCGCAGGTGTTCCGCTTCGTTTGCCCTAAACCCAGGGTGGGCGGTTCTTTGCTGATGTTTGGCCTGAACATCGCGCTCCCGCAACTCGGGGTCTGAGGCTCTTCACCAACGTTTCGCCTGGACTTGGAAGCCCTCACGCTAGAATCGGACGATAAGCTTCGCTTACCCTTATTTTCTCGACAGGGGAAGGGCTGGTGATTTTGTCTCTTTGAGCCCCACGTGTGACAAGGGTAGTTCAAGGGCGGGTTACAGGTTTACAGGGTTACGTGGGTTTGTAAACATCCAAGAGCGTAACAACAACACCGCTACGTCACGAGTTTCTGTTGTCTGCCATGCTCCTTGAATGTACTCTTGCTTGTCCCATGACCTAGCACTTCATTGCCACACTCCCAGTCTTCCTCGGTTGTTAGTCATAGTGGGATGCTCTCCGTGTCGCTGCAACAGTCTTTGTTGTGCCTGTTGTGATTTCCGGCACTATCTGCATTGACTGTGCAGCCCTGACCACGCACAAAATGCATGCACAGCACAATGTCAGGTGCCTACTGCGTTGCTAACTTCTTCCCAACACATTCAGGGCAGGGTTATAGTAGTCAAGCATAGGTTACCACGTCATGGCCCTAAGCGGCAGGAGTGGACTGTGTTCGTGCACGCCACTGGACACAAGGAGTTGACCCCACTTGAAGAGCAGCCACAAGAACTCACCTCATTTCGAGCTTAAAAAAAAAAAAAAAAAGAATTTATGCTTACCTCTACTTTGCGGTACTAAAAATGTGCAGAAAGATCACACTGTATTGTCTGGGTGGTTCATTATAACACATGGCACTCTAACTCACCTGGTTTTTAATTAATACTCAGTGGCAATTTAGCGGTCAATGTGGGAGAAATTCAGCAACGCGATCGAGCAAGCTTGTCACCGCCCCTGTTACCCGGCATATCGTCCTTGGCTCAATAAGTGTTACTGTCTCCTAAACGGCTTTAGATGAGCGGCGTGCAGCTCATGATGGCGCTGTCGCTCAGTGCATGAAAAGCAGATGTGTGCACCATACACATTCCCGTTAGCTGCACTTAACTGTTACAATTCATGTAAAATAAGGACGAACGGCTGGCATGGGCTGAAGCAGAGCCCACATGGCCCACGAACTTCCTACGTGCATCCCACACTCACCCTAGTCTCTACGCTTCATGATGGTGCCGGGAAGCCATTGTGGGCACAGCGTTGTTAGCCATTATGCAAGAGGTCTATAACCAGACATACTCGACACCACCTAACTTCTTATTTTGAAAAAAACTGACACACTGAAACACTTTTTCCACACACCATTAATGAGTGGAACTGTTTAGACTGAGCACTGTAACCTGTCTCTGGCTGCATTTCCTGGTGTTTTTAGTTGCTTTTTGTTAATGTGTTCTCATTGTTCTTGTTTTCTTTTACACCTTCCCTGCTCGGACCACAAGTGTACAGTATGTAGCAAAGAAATAAAATAAAAATAAAATGGTGTTGCCAAGAGTGTTGCTAATTTAGCTACTTTGCCAGTAGACGTAGTTGTAGATGTAGCTGGAAACCTAGCACTTTCGCAGGCTTTAACTAAATAATTGAAGCCTGCAGTTTTACATGCCAAAACCAAGAGTTACTTTAGCTTTTGTGCAGCAATTGTCTTTTGGATGTCACCACCGCCACTATAAGTAGTCTCTTCAATACTGCATGTTGACATGTTACAGCACACACTAACAAAATTCACAGCCCGTCCAAACAGTGTTGAAATTGTAGAAAGAATGCTACGTATCCAAAATTTGTTGTACAGAAGCATCGGTAAGTATGGCTACTTTATCAGTTCCTCAAAATTATATTTAGTTATTTTCTCGCAACTTTGGAAGTCATTTTAGCTACTGTCTCGTTTCCAGCAACTGATGTTATACTTAATATACTCCTGGATATATTTTATTTGCCTGAGGGCTCTTGAAGTTATTAGCTTGGCCACTAGCCATTTACAAGAAAGCACCTCTTTAGGTACGATAAAGTTGTTGTACTTTGAACAGATGTTCAACTGTACTTCAAGCTGTGTGACAAGTTGTACATTCTGGTCTCTTCTTTGGCCACAAGATTTTCACAATTAGGAATACCCACTGGTGACAACGGATGCAAAAAAAAACTTGTGAAGCTTAGAAATATTCGAGTAGTCACAACTAGCACTTTGTTTAATGCGTGCGTATGGCACAAATACAGTATAGACCACTTATAACGTAACAGTGTATAGTGCAGAGCTGGCTACAACGTGGCCTTTTCCGACTCCCGTTAACCCTCCCATAGAATTCCATGTATATGCATACCGCTTACAGTGCAGCCGCGTGAGATCAAATACCGGTTATAATGCGGCTTCCGCAAGAAAAACATGCCGACAAGGGCGGCAACGAGCACACTTCTAAATAAGGTGCGTGCTCCCGGTCGGCGTATCCGAATTAACTCTCGTTATTTCGGACTTATTTGACCGCACATTGGCTATATCGGACTACTTTCGGAGCTCGTTGAGCGAGGAGCGCTGTAAATGTGCGACGCAAAAGAGCAAGAACGGCGCTAGTGTCCAACCGAAACGAAGCGGCGGAGTCCGCATCGCCACAGCCATCAGTTGAAATCGTACGTGGATGACAGCAACGCTGGAACGCTTCGAGCCTATTTGTGTCTTTATAGCCTGTATTCTTGCGTTTACCGCCGCGCATAACACCGCGTTGGCCGCAGGCTTTCCTAACTGCGTAGTCGCCATCGATGATTGCATAGATAGCGACCGCGGTTTCGACTGCAGTTGTTGCAGCGAATGGTAGTTAATTCGTCTAGACTCGGTGCGTGCCTTCAGCACCGCAAAGTCGCCGTTCGTAATCGCGTCGATAGCGGTCACGGTTTTTTCTGCAGCGGTTACGGCAAACAGTTGTTTCGGTTTGACTTGGTGCAAGCTGTCGACCTTGAAGAGCACCGGCTAGATTGCAATTATGTTTTCACCAGCTCACTGGCGAAAACGTAATCGCAATGTGCACGCGATAGTACAAAGCGTGTCTACATGCTTGGTCTACATGTTTTGCATACGTACAAGGCTATGAAAATCGTTTGGTTATAGTGCGGCGGTACCGCTTTTGTTGCAGATATTCGCGAATCCGGCGACTTACGTTATAAGCGGTCTACACTGTATAATGTGAAAGGATGTCCAAGTCTCACATGTTAACCCAAGACAAAGGCAGTCTCGGTAAAAACCAGAGTAAGAAAGGTGAAGACAGCAGGTCCAATGCTGGTGGTCTTACAGAGAAAACACATTAAGGACCAACGGTAGAAGAACAACAGTCCTTTGGCCTGTTGCCCATTTCATGTCTATCACAGAAATGGATTTTACTACGTTGTTTTAACAACATCCAGCAGGGAACTTGCTGGATGACAAAGGAATAATAATGGAAGAAATAATGACTAAGGAAAGAGTCCTGCAATATCTAGGACAGATGGTAACCATAGTTTTGAACTTCTTAAGTTACTTCTGAGAAAAACTGTTCAAAAGCAAGGATGCTAGAACACGACGACAACTGCAAGAAGGTTTTAAGCCGGGCTAGTTAGTCTACATTCAACATAGTGAACAGCGCATAGTGGGTCAAGTGATACGAGCAGGACAGACGCAATGTTCACTTCTTGTTTGTTCATATCACTCATCTCATTGTCTGCACTGTTCGTTGGAAGGAACAAGAACCAGCTATCCCAGCTTAGAACCCTCGTGCAGCTTACTCCCCCAACACCGGGCCTTCTAATACAAAGCATTCTTCTCCGAGTCAAGCCAGTTCTTGTGGTGTACCTCTCGGTATATCTAGCTGTCCTCATGGTGTCAACGAGCAGACAACTACCACCATCTGCAGTCAAGTTTGCACCTCTAACTTCACGTGCTATCTACAATAACAGGGCACTTGACCTGGTCGTATCGCTCGTCCTGTCAGTCATCTGCACCATTGCTATGCTGAATAAGGAAGACACTCACGGTTGCGGGATGTGCTCTAGGAGGCGTGCTCGGGGCTGCTCAGGGAGCTGCTCCCGGGAGATTGGTGGTGGCAGTCGCAGGCGCAATCCGAGTGTGCGGCCTCCGGACCGGGGCAGTCACAGCAGCCGGCTGCCTGGCTGTCCTCGGATCGCTTGCGGCTCCTCGGGCTCTGCAGACCTTCCTCGCAAAAGTGGAGCCAGCTCTTGAGCGAGCTGCGACGAGGGCTCCGCGGCCCGCGGCCCGTGAACTGCTCTCCGGGCAGGAACAGCCGGATCTTGTCCGGAGGGCAGGGCTCTGGCGAAACAGCCGGCAGGAACGCCTCGATCGGCGCGATGTTGATTGGTGTTGTGCTCCGCGGGCGCTCAATCGGGATGGTCACCACCTCGAGCCGCTGCTGCCGAGTGGGCACGGGGCTGCGCGACGGCGGTGGCGGTGCCACGGCGGACGCAACCGAGAGAAACTCTTCAGACTCCACCGAGTCCTGAGCAAGCAAGGTCTCAAACTCATCCTGACTACTCTGCTTGGCAAGAACCGCGTCCAGCGTGAGCTCCGACTCCGACGAAAGCTGCTCCGGTGATTCGCGGCTGCCCCGACGGCTGGCACTGGGGATGTCGGCCAGCGACTGGCACACTCGTTCCAGCAGGCACGCACGGTCAAAGGGATCGTTGATTTCTAGGTCCTGCGGTCGCGCACGGGGCTCACCTGGAACGCCAGCCGGCTTCTTGCTACTACTGGTTCTGTCCTGCCATTTCTTCGGATTGCCCTCCGGCTGCTTGTCGGGCAAGCTGTTGGGCTGTTTGTCCAGCTGCTTGTCAGGTCTCTTCTCTGGCGCCTTATCTGGTACAACATTCGGCATGCTATTCGGCACACTCTGCGGTGGGTTATTGGGCAAGCTGTCGAGCACGCCGTCCGGCTGTTCGTCGTGCAAAGTGACCGAAAGGCGGGGCGCGGTAGGCACAGGTGACGGGCTGTGGGGCGAAGGGCTGCGGGGTGACTTGCGGCCACCAAGCTTGAGCAGAGACGAGAAGAAGCCTTTGGTGGGCTCGGGGCTGGTCCCACCGCTGCTGCGCTGCGGCGAGCGGCCACGCAGGAACAGCTCGGTCCAGGAGCCTTTGCGACGCTGGGGCTCTTCGGGAGTGAGCGAGTCAGTGGAAGGCGGCGGTGGCACCTCCAGCAGGGGTGGGGCCACGGGCGAGCAGGGAGACCCGTTGGCCGTCGGCACCGAGCCACATGGCGTCAGCGTCGCCAATGAGTCGACGTCCCCTTCCACCTGCATAATAATGCAAATGCACTCGGTTATAAAATCGGCTGCATGTAGTAACTGCGTACCTACGAGACCGAAAAAAAATGTGCCTTAACTGTCTTGCATTGATTACAACAGTGATTTTCGGCATATGTTTTATGTTCGAATTCATTTGTTCAAATTCTTACTTTAAATTAGTACATTTTTGTTCGGTTACACCCCTCCACACCAATCAAAAACCCTATAATCACTGGCTTCTCGGTCATTCTCCCGTAGTGGGTGATCGCAGTATATTGAGGAAAACTATGCAAACCACAACATGGTGGTCGTCTCTCTGGGAGAATGCTGCTATTGCAGTAAAGGAGTTAAGAGCCGATGGAATTCGTGCAGTGTGCTGTCTTTTTTTTTTCTCGTCCAGTAAATAAGTAATCACTTGACCCATGTTCATTTTGACTTAACCATCTAGCTTAACCATCTAGCAGATGCTGCAAAGCCTCTTAATGAGGAGGAGTAAATAAACGATATGGGTTGGTATGCTCTGCTGTTTTCGCCCGCTAGCGGTCAGCCCGTTTCGTGCTAATGGCATCGTCAATGCAGGTGCGTGTGCGGTCTATGCGTGGCGAGCACAAATGCCGAGGAGAATGTCAGCTGCAGGGAGGTGACAGAAGTCGTTGCTAAAGGAAACGATGACTGCACTACACGGCACCCTTAATTCCTCAGCGTATGTCTGAATCCTGGTGTCCTCGAGGCGGCGTACTACGCTTTCCGCGAGCTCGGCATGCAAATAAAAGGAGAGTTACACAAGTGAGGCATTGCACAGGGCACCATAGCAAGTCTCGCGTCCTTTCGTTTTTCTAGAGGGCGCTTTTGCAGCCAAGCACCGCACACGGTTGCCATCTAGCCAACGCAAAACACTGTTGGACTCTTTTTGCGCACCAAATCGGACCTTTAAGCACGACGGTGTCGAAACGCAAGCAATTTGGCACTTGCGTTGCGAATCGGTAACTACGGCCCACAAGTGCGCACAAGCGAGCAACGCGATGAGGAAGAGCAGGGAGCGCGCGTACCTGCTAGCAGACTAACCGGAAGTTGTAGGTTCTTGTTCTACCAATTGAGAGCGTCTGCTCCTGGTGACATCACCAGATGCACCCTGGTGACGTCACGACAACCGCTGGGGATACCGGACAGGCCCGGAGAGGAGCACAGGATTGTTTTTTTAAATTTTGTGGCGTGCCCGAGGCGCGTAGCACTGCCGCGTTTGGCATCGTTGATCGTGACGGCATTCTGAACTCGATGTGCGTGTTTACTTGAAATGTTTTTAAAATATCAGAGGTGGTTTAGGGGCGCCTTTAAATATTTCGTCTACGGCATTCTTAAGCCACTGAGCGTGTGCCACTGGGTATGTTCCCATGTGACACAAAAGACACAGAATAAACATATTTGGATGTGAGTTGTACTTCTCTGTGCACGCAGATCTCATCAACATTCTACCCTCGACAGGCGTCACACATTGCCTTCGCACACACGACAGCATTGCATCGCCATCGTGGCCGACGCCTCAGACTGCACGCTCTGCCAATATGAAAGAGAACACTTCATCTGTGTGGAAACAGCGATTCTTGAAACAGTGCAAGCCAGAACCTCACTCACTGCTGTTTGTTACATTGCTCACCTGTTGAAGAATCTCACTCATGTAACTTTTTCTCATCACAAGGCATACACAAGGAAAACTATCGGCTTTAACGCAAATTCGGTGTTCCCTTCTACATTGGCGCACCATGTGCATCCGCCTGAACTGGTGCTAGCATTTCTGCATAGACTGCAAACAGTGTGGCGCATAAATTGAAACATTGCACGAGATTAAAGTTGTGACCTGTACCGTGCATACAGATAAACATTGGATAATGTTACACGTTGCAGAGGATGAAAATAAGACAACTGTACACATCAGCGTTAATTACCTGCTTCACTAAAGCTTCGCTTCACATGTGCGTTAGATCTGTACAATTTTGTTTTATTTTTGAAAATGCAGATGTCCAAGCTGGTCTGCAAGGTTGAGAAGAGGGGAGGAGAGGGGATGAAAAATAATCATGAAGGTTGATGAGGATCGGAACAAAGGATGATTGGTAAATGCTGGAAACACTGACATTTTGTATTAGGGTCAACATCTCATTACCAAGATGGTTAGAGCTGCAACTAGCTGTCAAAACGGCGAAGGTTGCACGTGCTCCTGTTGAACACCTTTCCAAGATTTGCAGCAATTTCTGTGATCCAATGAGCACCTTTCTGTGCACCATTACCACAGACCTGTCAACCTTACAATTTAACAATATGCTGCAGTACAAGTCCAAAATAAAAACAATTAAATATCTGAAGCTTCGTGAGAAATACTAAAAAGTGCTTTACTGCTCAAAGTTTTGGCTGCAAATTTGCTGCAAATTTGCAGATTTTGCTTCATAGTAACTCTGAACGGCACTCTCCTTTAAAGTTCCTTTAAAGTTTCAGCTAGAGTGAAAATTTTTGAAGTTTCAATATTGTAATGTCCATTGGTTAGCTGATAGAAGAACGTTTGTCGACATATGCGATTTCAGTGGCTAACCGATGGAAACACACTTTTCTTTACGAGGGTACTGACGGATGATCCATTTCATATGAATTGTAGATGAATCATACCACCTTTTTTTTTTGTATTCTATCTAGTTTATTAATGTTAGCATTAGTATAGGGGTCCCAAACAATTATGGCATACTGCATCATCTGGCAAATTATTAGTGCAACATCCACTGGTACCAGCGAGTATCAGCAGGTGTGTCACTGAGGCTCGCTTACCTGTGGTGTGGACACCTCAGAGGGTACGAGGGTGTCGGGGCTGCGCGCTTCAGGGCTGCTGTCCTGGTCATCAGTGGGCAGGTCCTCGAAGGAGGCCAGGGGCGCCGGCCCAAAGCGGCGCTGCCGAGAAGGGTAGCCCCCCTTCTTGGGAGGCGCCGCCATCACCTGTGCACAGTGCCACATGGAAAATAGGCCTTTTATTGCTAGTCGAAAAAGAGAAATGATGCACATCAGTTGTGCGGAAATAGGCAGGGTGGATCCAGGAAGTTTCATGAAAGGGAGAGAGTGTCAACTACGCGAGAGTATCACGAAGCTATGAAAGTAGCCCATTTGGGTTTCTCAGGCACAAAGCTTAGCAGGTCAAACAATTCATCCTAGTCAGAGGATCGAACCCTGGACCAACGCCTTTCCGGGGCGGTCACTGTACTATCTGGGCGAGCCAGGAAGGCTATACAGTCAAACTTCGATATAACTAACCTCGAATTAACGAAATTCGCGATGTAACAAACTATTTTTATTTCCCCATCTTAGTTCCACTGAATTAACAAAACCTCGATATAACAAAGCTTTTCGCTGCAAGTACAACTTCATTATATCGATGTTTGACTGTAACAAATTGCAGAGCGAGGTCAAATTGACAACTCGAAGCGCAGGGTCACTGAATGTAGGCAAATCAAACGATCTGCCATGTTTAGTGGCTCTGTGCTTCCGAATTTCGATTAATTTGGCCTCGCTCTGTGACCAGCTGGCCTTCTGGTTAGCTGGGATGATAGAGTGACCACCTCGGAAAGGCTCTGGTCCCGAGTTGCATCACCGAACCAGGGGACTGAATTTTTCTGCAGCTGTGAAGCTTCCTTTCTAAGAAACCTGTATGGGTTTCTTTAACACTGTGTTGGGGGACTGACAGTGTCTTCACTTCCAAGAAAACTCAAACTGTGTAAAAGCCCTGGAGAGTGCAACAAGTCACTGAAGAAAACCTGCAGGTTACTTGAGTGCTAAAATGACCAGTCCAAATCACGCTCACTTTCCCGTTCTGCCCTTGACGTTGCTGAATTACAGAGCTCACCATGGCCAAGGTTCATAAATGTCAGGGAAACGCTTTTTGCATGTTCTGCTCCATGTGCTGGCCATTTGCGCCGAGTTACAAAGACAGACTGCATTGTTCCTACCACAAATAAAATTAGAAGTCACACTTTCGTGATGCTTACTGCATCACAAACGTTTGCCACCCGTTTGTTTTCATCAATTGCATCAACACTGCCGCACTTCCAGAGCACCGAAAAGGAGTCGCTTGTTTACACCTGTTCCAAACTTTATGCAAGAGTATGCATTTGTAGTTGCTAGTTGACACTTGAAAGCTCTGCCAGTAAAATATGTGATGCAACTACAATGTGCAGTCGCAGCACAGCTTGGCATTGCTTAGCTGTCTGAGTGTAAATACACTAACCTAGCAAGCCAAACAGCTTTGCATACTGTGCAGCATTGCTTACAAGAAATACAAAACAGACAATACCTCAAAATGCATCAAAATCCTGCAGCCTCCATTGTGACTTGCATACTTCCTCATTAACTTCTTGCTCAAGTCATTTCCACTCGTGCAAGTAAATTTGTGCAAAAATTTTACTACCAAGCATTTATTCTGGCTACACTTAGGTGTGCCTGTGTTTGCACTCCCTCTGCCACTAAATACTTTAACTTCTGGACAGCACAATTCAAGAACTGAGATGCTGAATCAGACACCAGACACTGTTCCCCATATTCCTTTCTGCCCGAGTCCAACAAGCAAAGCCAGGAAATGTGGAACATCAGTTCCAAACACATCGTTCACATGTGCCACAATTACTCCCCGCTCCATTCACCAAGTGCAGTCCTCATCAAAACTTTCACTGCCACTACACACATGAACCAGTCTGTTTACCTGCCTATTGGGCACCCCTGGAACTTTCAATTATTCAAAGCTCCGGAAGCAGAGGAACACCACCCCTTGCTAATTAAAGTTAAACTGCACAGTTTAAGGTGTAGAAACTGCTTAGCGGGTCATGAGGTACACTGTAGTGGAGGCTCCGAATTAATTTTGACCATACAGGGTTCTTCAACGTGCACCTATATATAAGTGCATGAGTGCTTTTGCATTTCGCCCCCATAGAAATGCAGCTGATGGTCAAACCCGCAACACTGTGCTCAATAGCAGAACACCATTAGCTGCTTAGCTACTGCAACGAGCAGCACTCCGCTATCTCCCGAGTTTCGGAGCACTGGGTGTTCTACACAAGCCCTGCAAGTGGAGCCAACAACAGGCCTTGTCACTCAATCATTGCCTTTGGAAGTTTTGACAAAGACTACAGACGCTCTTCGTGTCTGTACACTGGCACGTGGACAGGAACGACCGTTTCTTGTTCTCTGTGCAAAGGCGATTGGTGGCTGCAATTATCTGCAACTTAATTAGCACCTTTTACTACAAGAAGCTTGCGTCAGCTAATAAAATCTTGAGCATCTGCCAAAGCTATCAGTAGTAGCATACGACAATGGGCAGCTATATTCGAGATGTGACAGCGTGGAAGGGGTCTACAGATCAGCTTTCATTCAATAGCCACACCTCTGTTAGGAGATAATTCTTAACCTGCCACAAAAAACTAAAATTAACCAACCGCCCCTTTTTCTCTGAATTAAATCAAGAAAGGGTGCTTAGAGTCAAATGCACAAAAGTCATCAATTTTTTGTTCCCTTGAAATATGGTAGTCAACATTCAAAGAGGTGTTAGTGTCATGGGGTGCCTAATTTTGTAGTAGCACAGTAATAACAACCCCCCCCCCCCCCCAAACCACGCATTCCAATTTCACATTTCAATCTTGTATACTGCCACTTGCCATGTGCTATCAGGCATGCAGCCCAGCCATGTGCGGCAGCACTTCTATTTTTCTGACCAGACTTCAATCTACACTGAACAGCAAAAGATTTATTAAGAAGCCACAAAGAAGTAGGAACTCGGATGTCAGTTTTCCAATGCAAACACAGACTTGTTATGTTTCGCTAGTTGTTGGCCTGAATCACAATTCTGGCATAGCAAACCTGGCTATTTACAACACTTCCATTTTGAACAGCGCAGACAGCATGAAACACATAAAACATGCAATTGCATTCGAAATGTAATCACATTTTACAACAATGAATTAATAAATTCTGGGGTTTTATGTGCGAAAACTACGATTTGATTATGAGGCACGCCGCAGTGTGGGACTCCGGATTAACTTTGACCACCAGGAGATTTTTAACGTGCCCCCAATGCATGGGACATGGGCATTTTTCGCATTTCACAAAACCGTAGCTTCAGCAACAAGTGGCAGCAGAAGCAGCCTGGGAGAGAAATGAAACAATGTTTTCAACTAGCTGTGGTGATAGTTACTGGTAACTCTACCCCTGGTAACCAAGCAATATGTCCTTCATGTAGTCATAACCATGCAACTCCTCCGATTCTGAAAATAGTGACGCTTCTCCAAGATGAAGTAGTAGCTTGTTTAAAAACAATGGCACTGCTGTTCAATTTAATGCCTTCAGGCAAGCGGCATAACTGAGCACTCTTGACCGGTTACGGGGTTCATTCAAAACAGGCAAAGACACTTAACTGCACAGTGCGCAACACTTTTTGTGCGCAAGCTATTTCAGTATATGCATCAATATGAAACATTGAGCCGTGATGGACATATCAATCTTGAGGTGGCTGGTAGTTTTTCTAGTAGCAGCGCTATTAAATGCGCCCCACTATGGTAGCGTTCGAAAATCCGACAACCCGTACAGGCAACTCGCCAAATCACTTGAGGGCTTCCAAGATACGCGCCTGCATTTGAAGAATGAAAGCCGCTACAAAGTCTACACGGAGCGCGAATGAACGCCGCACGGCGTTCAAAGCAATATTGCCTCATCAACCTTTTTCTTTTTTTTATATATAAATTTTTATATGCAAAAAATGAGCCGCCCACATTTAGAAAGCAATACGAGTTGCACAATCGTCGATATGCAAGCATTTTGCAAACCACAGAATACTTAGCCGTTGGGCCAGAACACACGAGACGGAGCACTACAATTCTACACTTTGCAGAACGGTATCCGGCCTTTTACGCTGACATGTTTACGCGAAACATCGCCGATGATTCGCCCGGCGAAGCAACAGCGCGACGTAATTATTAGTGTTCCTCACCTGTGCAACCAAAATCGCGCGCATGTTTGACTCGCACGGCACAAAGACGCCAGTGGCGTTCTGCATGGCTACGCTCGAGCCTGATGCGTTCACAGGTGGAACGCGCCGCCAAGAAATGCAAGCCCGACCCGCCCCTGAGAAAAAAACCTCGCGCAACAAAAATTAGCGCACGCTTCTTAACTGCTGGCCGGTGCTACTTTAAAAGCGCCGAGAGAAGCGCTCAAGCGACTCGCTCCAGCGCCTGCGCGCAGCTGCTGCTTAAAGGGAAGCCGCCAGCAACATATCTTCCATTTTCGGCGGTGCGTGCACTGCGTGCATCACACCCGGCGACGGCTCGCTCGCTCGCGCAGTGGCCATACGAAACTTCTCTAGGCCTAAAAGTTGCCGCTCACCGCATCATTCCGACTGTTCCCGGCGTCGCTTCCAATGGCAAACGTGCAGCCGCTCACTGCACTTGATGGTGCGAAGCCCGCTTCACATCGAACATTACTCTCCAATGGACCCTGATGACATTAACGAAACTAGAACAAACAAAAAAAGAGAGAGCCGTTGGAGGGGGTGTGAAGGGAGGGAACCCAACCGCGCATCGCACAATGCAGGCTGGCGCACCTTTCCGCTGTGCTCTCTCCACCGCTGTTGCCGCCGTTTCAGTCGCTTGCTCTTTCCTCCAGCTTTCCTCCCTCCTTCTCCAAAGTGCTTTAATCGCAGTAGTGTAAAAACTTTCCTTCAAAACCGACCATTTCTAATGCCATATTTTCGCCGCTCTTAAATGCATCTCTCGCCTTGGAGTAGAGAAAGCAAACCAATATCGCAAAATACCAGCAACCACTTACGGTAACAACTTTACTGATTTACCAATAGGTGCCGCGACAATCTGTGAATGACCCATTTTGTATTAAGTAAGGTGTCGGCGTTTTGATGCGTGAAGCCAATGTGAAAACAACTATGTATAAAAGCTCCGCAATAACTAGCTCCGCAGAGTCGCACGCGCGTGCATTTTTTCACTATTCGTTCGCATCGCGTACTTACGTTCGTAACAAAAAATTCGCCTTAATTTTTTATGCAACTAAAAATACGAACCGATCGCTATTTTGTTTCGCGTAACGAATTTGTAAGCTAACGAACGGTGCGCTCGCAGCGTGCCCTGGTGACAAAGCTTGGCAACTGTGCCTGTGGACAATCAGCTGTGTCCTCGGTGAAGCGCTTATTACTTCAAATTTGCCTCGGTTAATAATTTCCGGGCCAAAATGCAGCGCAGAAGTTTCGCCAACGACGTCGCTGACGCAGCGCCGGGACCCACAAGCTGCCAGGAATACAAGGCGAGTGCGAGTTCAAGTCTCCCGCGTGTTCTGCGAATGTCGCTCCCCTGCACGGTAGACGCGGTATGCAGGAAAGCCTATCACGTGGGTTATAAGGCGGTTTAAAATCAAATTCGTGGCAATCGTTGTCAGCCACGGGCACCGCTGTATCAGCTGCTATCAGCCATGGCCGGTATCTAAACTAGTTAAATCACACGAATGCCTACAATGTGCCGCTGGTGGTATGGTGACGCTGGTGAAACTCGCCGCACTCGAGACGCGCGAAGCTAACAGATAGTAAGGCTGAGGTCACTGCTATCTATTATCAGTCGTATTATCAACGTGTGAGCACTCTGGGCTTGGGTGAATCACGTTTTGATCGATTACGTTCGAAATAATTACAACTGAAGCCGTTACTAGCAGCGCAGCGTTAGTGTAGCTGATGGACCATCAGTATCGTAGGGGACGCGGACACGTTTAAAAAGCTTGATACGTTGCAAACAAACGTCACAAAACGCGAAACCGAGGCCCGAGGAAGGCCGATAACAGCATGTGAACTCTATTCGCACTCCCATCCGAGCAAAGTGCGCGTTTGCACGTTCGACAGCGCGTGTGTGTGTGTCAGTGAAATGGCGGACAGCGCGCCTCGAACGATCGTCCACGGTACCTCGCCGTTTCGGCGAGGGATGGCGTCGCGGCTCGTGGAGAGGAACAGGAAGAACGCCGGTCCGCAGCGTCTTCCGGGAGACTCGTGTTGACGTCGGGAGTGACGTCAGAGCCCGGACGTTTCTGCTGCACTGAAGATGGCGACGGGTTTAGGAGGTGTGAATGGATGTCCCGATCCCGATATTGGAGATTCTAGGAAGAGGCCCCTGGATTCCGAGCTCGATATTGGGGCGACGAAAAGGTCCCACCATGGCGGAGGTAGCGTACCAATTTGCGTCTAGCGGGGCGTCTCGTGTCCGCTGCCCAGCCAGCGCAACTGGGTGTGACGTGGGTAGTACCATATGACACAGCGGCCGGACCCAGGCAGGCAGGGCTCGGTTTTCGCGAGTTCCCCCTGTTTCGAGCGCTGCGTGATGGCTCGGATGCGCGCTTGGCCCGAGGAAAATGCTCGTTCTCGATGCTTCGAAGCTCTGGGCGGCTGCCCAGCGGTTTCCGAGTCAGGTACTGGTAGTGGGGCGACGTTTTCTTGCTATTTTTTTTATCGCCGCTGAGATGGCGAATTATCTGGGTCCCATCAACCGGCGAACGCTGTCTTTCGCTCCTGATATTGTGGTTCGGGGATCACGGGCTCGGAAAGTGCCGTCCATTTGGCCTCTACTGACAGCCGTGCGATCTGCTTTCCAGGCCCGCAACGTGTATTTTTTTTCCTCCGAAGGCAGGCCGGGGAGGGTGCCCGGCGAGCACCTCTTTTTGTATATATTTTTTCTCTTCGTCGCACACCTTATTACATCGTCGGCGATTTCTTTTTCGTCGAGTCAAAGCCCCTGGCGTGCTTGGTAGCCGCGACTTTCTCTTCCTCGATGGAGTAGCGCCGGGCCCTGGTATGTGGGACAGCGGACTTTTCACCCGGTGCTTGCTGCAGCAGCGAGGTGCCGAGCAAGGTCGACCATTTTCGCGTCGTGCTGCTCGCCGTCCCGAAGGCAAGTGTCGTCGACAGCCTTTCCTACTAGCCACGGCCCGTCTCGTTGTTTTTCGCCGACCCGTGGTCCCAGAGCAGAGCTTTCCGCCTCTCTGGACGCACCCGTGTTTGGTCGGGTCGGGAAAGCAAAAAATTTTTTTCCGTCTTCTTCCCCCACACCCCACGGCGGCTCGCCGTGTTTTCGGTCGGGCGTGTTTTTCCCCTTTGCTTTTTTGCTTTCCTGCGAGACGAAGGGAGCCCGATCGGGTTCCCCAGTGCACGGAGGAATGTGACGAATCTCTCCGATGCTTCACGCAGTGTCACAATTCGGTGTTTATCTCGTGGCCGAAGCGGACCTTGCATATGGTGTGTTGGTCGGTCGGGAGGGGGGGCTGAGCCAGTGCGCCGGCTCACCCCTGCGCAGTGTAGCCTAGGCCTATCTTGCAGAAATATTTTCGTGCGAATCTGCCTTCGAAGGCAGACGACAAGCGTGGTTCTCGAGCACGCTTTGCGAGCGCTCGACTTTAGGACATTGAGCGATGCCTAGTTAGGGACGGGGTGAGGGGCGGCGGAAAAATAATTGCGGTCCGGGTTTTCGCGAGCGCATGCCAGCGGTCGTAGTAGTAGTAGTAGTAGCAGCAGCCGGCCCCCCTCTTAGGGCATTTGCCGGGGCAACGGCGGAGCTGCCCCCCCTTTCCGTCCTGCGCTGCTTTCAGTTCGTTGCATGCTTCTGGCTCGACCTGCGGAATGCATTGCTTCCCCGGCGATCTGGGGGGCTGCCCCGACGTGTCCTTGCCGTTGACCCGGCTGCCGCCGACGACGGTCGCAGCGTGTGGTAATCGCATTTATCGTCTCCTCCGCGCCGGCGCAGCCCTTTAACACCACCTTGCATGTGCGTGCGGCCGGCGACGGTGGCCGGCTAGATGCATCGTTGCGGGAAAAAAGTCAGATTTTCTTTTTCTTTTTTTCCTATTCTTTCCGCCTCCTCGTGAGTTTTTAGGGTCGTGTGCGCGCGTTATTAAACGCGCGTGAGCGGCGCCGCAGAGTTTGCGCATTTCTTCTCGGATGGCTCATCGCCTGCGGTAGTGTAGCGGTGTGTGAAAAGGGACGGCGGCAGGCCTGGTTGAGGAGATATACGCTGCGATCAAGACGTCATCGTGTCGCAGTGTAGTTCCCCTTCTCGACCTTGGTTCTGGTCCCGTTTTCGCCGGTGGTGGTCGCGTTCTTGTTTCTTGAGGGTCCGCCCTCCCTTCCTCGTGGCACCGATCTCGACCGGACAGGGGAGGGCGGCCGGGTGGCGGCCTCCGCTCTTTCTGTGACTGAACTTGTTGCTGCTGCTGCTGCTTTTCCATCAGCGATAAGCTAAGAGGACTGATTGGGGGCCGCGTATACTGAGCTTTGTTTCCAGACCATGCTCGTTAGCCTCTGTTGCATTGCTTGGGCCTTTTTTGCTCCGCCCTGCCCGACTGTACGATCCGGTTATTTTTTAGATTTTTTTTTCCCCGACACGTGGGGGAACTACATAAGTTTTCTCCTCTGTCCATTGTAGATTTTTCTGGAGTTCCTTAATTTAGTCTGCGTTTCCTGGCTTTTCCACGGCGTACTTCCACCCTGTACCGGTGTTAGCTCAAATTCTAGGCACGTAGTAAACTGCTTGATTATGTTTAAGCTTATCACCCCAATGGTGATATGCTGCATGACTAGTTAGTAGTCATTTCCTAATCACATGTAGTAACACGAGATGAGTTTTGTTTTCTCGTTCTTAATACTAGGCATCCTCGGATGAATTTTTTTTTTTTTTTCTCTTTGTACAGAGGGCTACACATTCTCTTTAACCTTAACATCCATTGATATTGTGGTCCACTTTGACAACTGCGCCGTCGACCTATTCACTTCGATTAACTGTTGGAACCACCGAAAAACCTGCTGGGACCTCGTCTTAACATTTATATAGTATAATGGCTATATGAGTAGGGCTTTAACATCCGGGTTCAATTGTGTACAGTATTTCTGCCATTGGCAATGTGCAGAATTGCCCAATTTTGACACCGTGCATTATATAATTACTTTGATTTTTATTGATTCATGATAGCGTTGCATTGAACTTCTTACGTGTTCGAAACAAGAGGTTTTTGCCTCGTGATTGCTTGTGGGCTAGTAGGTGCTCCAATTCCTAACCACATGTACTGTTGGTAGACTTCGTTGTTTCGGTTCTAGGTTGTGTTGGATGAAACTGTCCTCGTCATTGTACACTGAGGGATGTCGTTACCAGACAGTGCTCTATTCCAGGTAATCGTGCAGCAATTTCAGTGTTCCTCATTGGCCAATGTAAAAAATGTACTCGTGGGTAAATTTATTGCTGTTGTCACTCCTTATCTGGTTTTCTTATCTGCAAATTCTAAGTTATCAGCTTAAGTTTATTTTGCCCTAATATGACCATGGTCGGGAATATTATGCTTAAGCTGTTGTTTCTTCTATAGCATATAAGTGTGTTGTATAAGGGAACAGAGCTAGTTAGACCTTATTACAAAAGTGAATTTGCACATGCAAGTTAAGCTGTGCATCAGCAATCGACAGCCTGTACATACAGTTAGAAGCATCTGACATGTCGTGAAGGTAGCACAAGCTCTTGCTGGTTGAAACAAGGCTCGCAGGACACATTCGTCGAAGCTGACCTATGTAAAAATCTTTGAACTTGATTGAAATGATATAGCTGCCCATTTTCCAGGCTGCAGCTTTGGGCATATTATCTCTGTTGACAAAGTACACAATGCTCTGCTAGTTGACTCTTTGGCAGCACACACGAAATAGTCGTACCCTTGTTGACCTGCAGCATCTTCCTTTCTTAGCTTCTCGTCGCAAGACCGGCGCCGTTTTGTCTAGCACTTCTTCGCTAGAACTAGCTTGCTTAAGGCATGCGTCTCGCAGTAGAGTGCGAGATGGACGATCTTCTTGGCTTTACGACTCGGGGCTTCTGTCTGCGCCAGGCTTAAGACAAACCGTGTTCTGCAGTGGGCACAGGGTGCTGAAAAGAAGTGGTTCTTGTGCTGCGATTCAGGTCGTGTCGGTCTGAAGCCCCGCCCTCCCTGTCCCTTCCCTTCCCCTGAGGCCTGCCTGGGCTCCAACGATGGTGGTGGGGCTTGTCGGTTCCTACAACCGGTGTGTATGTGTCTCTTCGTTTGCAGCCTTGCAGCCCTTTTGACGGGCACCACTAGCCGCCGGGTGCGCTATGCTCAGGCGAAAGAAACGCAGTTAAGAGCGAACGGAAGGGGGCACGCGCACACGTTTGAGAGAGGGAGCGGAAAAAGCCCGGAGCCCTTCTTCTTCCCCCCACTCCCCGCAAAAGCTTTGCAAATGGAGCAATTACGAAGACGAGCGTCAGGTACGGCCTTTGTTCTCCCCTACTTCATCTTGTCTGTTGGCCGCTTGCTGCATCGTCGTAGCGCCATACTACATCACGCCATCTCATTCACCCGCCCACTGCCAAGGCTCACCGTGGCCTCTCAGGATTCACACGCCGAGAACCACCATGGCTTCTTTTCTCTCCCATGACTCATACATGCACCGGTAGTCTCGCCCCGTTTGTCTGTGTGCGTGTGTGTCTGTGCGTGCTGTCGATTTTTTTTTTTTGGCGAATGCATGGCGTGCGTGTGTGCACAGTGGCGCTCTCCCCTCTCCTTGCAGGCAATGGGACGTTCCACTTCAAGATTCTTGTACCCGCTGTGGCTGCCGGGGCCATCATCGGCAAAGGTGGTGAGACCATTGCACTGCTCCAAAAGGAAGCGGGAGCCAGGGTGAAAATGTCCAAGTCGAACGACTTCTACCCAGGTGAGGCCTGTGGACAAAACTGCACCGCGCCAACAAGGAAGGGGGGGCTGTGACACCCAGCGTAGGAGAGTGCCCAGTTAGGCCTAGAAGTGATGTGGGCAAGAAGATCGAGAAAAGTGAAGTTGCCCCTTTTCCTATCGGCCACTATTAACCTTTGGCAGGGTGCAGTTCAAAACTTACCCAGATTATGTGCAGTCGTAACTGCACCAAGTGCTCGTGTTCCCACATCCCTCGATAAGGATTGCTATCCCTCTGACCTGCACTGAAACTGACAAAGCGCGGTGGCGCTGCATCTTCGCATGGTCTGCTCTGTATCACTCCCAGCTACCTGAAGTGTTGCAGTTACTTTTCGTGTGCTGGTTAGTTGCGACAGATCTTTGGAAGCCACAACACTTTTCTGTGTGGCCTAGGTATGTACTACATGGCGCACGTGCCGTAATATCCCAAGATGGCCCACCTAATGAGCAAATTGGGTGACACAGGGGGAGGGCTAACTTTCGGTGTACAATCAAGAAAAGTTGAAAAACTTGTAGCCAGAGGTTGTGAAATTTCTGCCAAGGTAACCATTGCAACAAAGGGGCATGAACCAGTGATGACTGTGCTTCCCAGTCATCATTATTCGTTATCTCCAGGTGCAGATAACCGACTCCGTTTTGCCATGGTCACCGTGGTTTTGCACTTGGTGGCAGCGGAAGCACTGCCATCCACCTCAGGGCAGTAGGATTACAGCTAACAGGCTATCTTTTGGTGTATTGGAAAAAAACAGCAAATCGTGACAAAAACAGGGGTGGCTTTTCTTTCGGGTGGTGGGGTATCTCTCGGGATATTGCGGTAATAGTAAATAGCTTACAATTGAAACGCACTGGAACAGAAACAGAACTTCCATCAAAGTATTGTCAGACAGTGCATTGTATGATGCTGCAGATGCTATGGCTCGCAAACACTTGTCATCAATACAAACCATAGGCACATGTGGCATGTGCTTCAAATGCAGAGGAGAGAAATATTGAAGTGGTGATTACAGGTCGACCAAATGTCTTGGTCAAATTTGCTCATTAACTTGGTTCGTTACACATTTGAAGCTGGCTGGTGCTCAAGGCGTGTTGACCAAGTAGTAGTGATCTTGAGACTAACAGGAGAATCTCGACATCTCTACTTAATTTGCATAGCATTGATGTTCTAAACATTTTCTAGCAAAACCTCTCTCGCACAGCATAGTACAAAGCTAAGTGGAACACCAGTGCCTCTTTAAAGGCAGACTGCTACAAATAAAAAGCCAAGCAGCAGTTGTGGTGTGCAGAAAATGGTTCGAAGATGAATATTTTGAAGTGCTGTTGGTATAGATTTCTACTAACCCTTTTAGACGTCACTTTATCCTCTTGATTGAAAACTTGCTTTCACCACATTTCTTGCATCTTCAGAATCGTAAAGTGTACAGCAGCAGAAAACATTAAGAATTCTGAATTCTTTAGTGAGTTTTGTCAAGTTTACAGAATGTGGGCTCCACGCGAAAACACTCTACACGAACATCAAATATGAGAACATCAACTATTTCGTGTATTGAAGAGCTTGAAAAACACTTATTTGGCCGCTTGAAAATTATGCCTGGTGCATGACATTGTGAAAAACAGTGAAAGAAGTGAACCCGCTACATACAACAGCATACTGACACCGAGCAAAAACACCCAACCTTATTATATTCCTAAGATATTCCGCACATGTTATCCAAAATTGCAGCACAATTCCAATCATAAGTGTTCCAAGATATATGCGACACATTTTAAGTATCACTGGATAGGGGAACAGCGCAAAAAAGCAAGACAAGAAGGGAGACACACACCTGCGCTGACTGACGACTAAATTCTTTATTCAGAGAGGAACACATATAATACCAAAAGAGAAAGAAAAGAAGGGTAGATCTCTGCGCATGGGCAAAAATAGACACCGATTAGATTTAGATTTCCTGCGAATTGCGACTGTTCCTGAGATATGTTAGTTCTGCCTCTGACAAGGCCACAGACTGAGTGCTGACGCAAGACGCACTGTCACAATTCACGGGAAATCTAAATCTAATCGGTGTCTATTTTTGCTCATGCGCAGTGATCTACCTTTCTTTTTTTTTCTTTTTTTTTTTCTTTTGGTATATGTTTCTGAATAAAGAATTCAGTCGTCAGTCAGCGCTGGTGCATGTCTCCCTTCTTGTCTTGTGTTTATTTTTTTTTTCGCTGTTCCCCTATCGAGTATGTACCGACTAGCCCAAGCCTCTGCGGTCTTGTAAATATCATTACTTTCATCAGCGCTTTTGCTGTTGATGCACTATCTTGGTGCACACAATTGCGTACACAGCGTCTGGAAAAGCTAAGCAGACATGCTGGTATCGCTGACCAGCTTCAACACCCTAATCAGTGTGTCCTAAAGCGACTAAAGGACATTTGGTGAGCGTTAATTTTACTGAGGCATTCCGTATAACTTTCTATACAATTCCCTATAACTTCATATAATTCATGCAGAATTCATATGGATTCCATATAAATGTTGTGTAATTTATATAAGTATTGTATCGATATCGAATAGAATGGTTGGAGTGCATATGAAACATTTCAGGTTGGGAGTTAACTGATCAGTAGTTATCACACACGTATGGTTATCTGGTATTGCTTATAAATTGTCCAATAAAAGACATCATCATCTCCGCTGTCCTGAAAGAATCTGGAAGGTAGTTGTTGGCTGCAGCCAGCAATTGCAGCTTGAATTTACATGTGGCCTTTGGCAACTCGGCTGGTGACTGCCTTCACAGTAGCTTCCACGTGTGTCGCACTTGCAGGAACTACCGAGAGGGTGTGCCTCATCACCGGCAGTGTCGAGGGCGTTCTACGCATCCACGAATTTATCATGGAGAAAATTAAGGAGAAGCCAGACCCCACAGCCAAGATTGCCATAGACTTTGACCACAAGCAGCCAGCTGAGAGGGAAAAGCAGGTAGGGAGCTTTCTTGACTAAGGCTACAACATAATGATTGAAAAGCTCCAAAATGTAAGAGGTGGGGGGGGACTCCGCATTTGATTCTTTAACATGGGGTTGCTTAGTACTCTGACTTGTTCTCTAGGCCTAATGCATACCTGCCAACTCTCCCGAATTTTGTGCTCTTTCTGCAATTTCACTGTGTGCTATGAAACATAAGTTCTGTGTGTGAAAAGTTTATGAAGGTGTTCAAAGCTGGGGTGGCACGCAATTGCAAAAAATGCATATTCGTATACGCAGCTATACTCCGTATACCATTAGGCTGCTTGCTTCGAGCAAATTTATAACACTGTAGTTCTGAAGCAGGCGAAGTCGGCGGCGGCAATGTTGCTAAAAAAGTCTGTGAAAAGTCGGTGTTGCTTGACAGTCTCTGCTGTTCCAAGTTTGCTGCTGCTTGTGGGCTGCGTCTAAAGTTCAATCATCATAAATGAAGTGCATAAATATGCGATAAAGGTGCATGCTCAAGGCAAAGTTCATTAGCAAATGTGCCACTTCCCTGCTTGTCCGTGGGATGTTCGCAGACTTAAGTTGGCAGGTATGCTAATGACGCACTGACTTTTAACTTTTGGCTGGTTTGTTTCATCACGCCTTGTACCATGAATAGCTGCATCTGGTTGAAGTGCTTCATTTGGTGTTTCGTCCATTTGAATTGGCGTGAGGATTGTCACTGCCGCAGTTAGCCAGGAATTGTCACTGTCGCAAATAGCCAAAGTTCGGTGCGTGCTCGTTGCGCCACTTTCACTCCAGTTAGTCATGGATTCTGCTCGCTTTGCACGTGCAGTGCAGTCGGTGGCACCTGCTGTCATCGGTTTCAGAGAGCCGAGCATTATGTGCACTCCAATTTGTCAGGCCATCCAGCGTTGAGCAAAAGTGGGCCTTAAGCATTGCTGAGCCACATTGCATGCATGCACGCAGGTGAAGATCCTGGTGCCCAACAGCACGGCAGGCATGATCATCGGCAAGGGGGGCAGCTACATCAAGCAGATCAAGGAGGAGAGTGGTGCATACGTGCAGATCTCTCAGAAGTCCAAGGACCACGCCCTCGCCGAGCGCTGCATCACCGTCATTGGTGAGATGGACAACAACAAGAAGGCCTGCCAGCTCATCTTGGCCAAAATCGTGGAGGACCCGCAGAGCGGCAGCTGCCTGCACGTCTCCTACGCCGAGGTGACCGGGCCCGTGGCCAACTTCAACCCGACGGGCTCGCCCTACGCCAACCCGTCGAGCGTGCACTCCACGGTGAACAACTCGTCAGCCAGCTACAGCTCGAGCGGGAGCCTCAACAGCCTAAGCCCGACGGCAAACTTTAGCGGGGCCGCGGGCTCCATGGTGCCAGCACCGTTTCCGGGTGCCAACGTGGCGCAGCTTCTGGAAAATGTCAAAGCAGTGCTAAGGAGCAACGGCTACACGGAGCAGGCAACGGCCGACATCGCGACAGCCATGGGTACCCTAGCGACGTACGGCGTGCTGGGCTCCAGCCTTGGAGCACTCCTAGCGGGCGCCAACGGGGCCATGATGGGACAGGGCCCACCCCAGCCGCCGCCACCGCAGCAAGTCTACCCGACCTCGCCAATGGACGCCACGCCACCAGTGGTCGCCAGCAGCTCGGGAATCTTTGGCCCCGTTGGCAGCGGCGGCTTCGGGTCGCCCCGCTCGGAGCGCTACCACAGCGACATGGTGTTTGACCCATTCCGGCGGAACTCACCCGCGCTAGGCTCGCCCGGTGCAGCGGCCAACAACGGTGCCGGGGGAGGCATGCCGGTCAACAACAACTCGTTCGGGCTGGGCACGGCGCTGGTGCCGTCGCAGGGGGCCATGTGCAAGTCGCCGCCGCCGCCCTCGGCGGCCGACAAGTGCTCGGACGCCGTCAAGCGAGACCTCGAGGTGGGGGAGAACATTGTGGGGGCCATCTTGGGACCGGGGGGGAAGTCACTGGTTGAGATCCAGCGCTTCAGCGGCGCCGCCATCCAGATCTCCAAGAAGGGCACGTTCGCACCAGGCACGCGCAACCGCATCGTCAGCATCACAGGCACGCCAAATGCCGTCTCCACGGCCCAGTATCTGATCGAGCAGCAGATCGCCGAGGAGGAAGCCAAAAGGTCACAGCAGAATGCGCTCGGGGTGCTGCGCTAGGGTGGAAGGTGGATTTTTTTTTTCTTTGGCTGACCCCCCCCCCCCATCCCCCCTTTCCTCTGCCCCTTCTTTTTCGAGTGTTGCAAAAAAAATGTGATGTTACAGTAGTGGAATAATATAACATACGGATATACATAATGTATATACATATACTACACGCATGTCTGGGTGTGTACAGGTGCAGAAGTGTGGGCCATTTCCACGTCGTCGGACTTGGGTGTGCGCGCGCGCGCCTTCGCTGGGTTTTTTTCCTCTTCTCTCCTCGTTGTAGTGTGCCTTGGGAAAAAAAAAAGGTTCTCTTCTTCGACGGCCGCTGTGGATTGTTGCCTCCCCCATCCCGAGAACAAGCTGTAGCACCTATGCAACGCGCCCCTGCCTGCCGCCAAGCAAGATGGGCGAGACCCCCCCTTTCCCCTACCCACCCAACGGTGTGTCCAACCCCCATTTTACCCCACACCCCCATCGGGAACACACGCGCCCCCGACTTTTCGAGAGCTGCGGGGAGGTGGGGGGTCGGTGCCTGCTCGGTCGGACTCTCGGGGAGGCGGCCTGCTGGAGCTGTATCCCGCGTGCTCATGTCTCATAGCATTATTTATTTTGAAAAAGCCCTGCTCTTCCCAATTGCGTGCGTCTGTGTGTGCATGTGTGTGTGTATGTTTGTGTGTGCATGTGTCTGCGCCTATCTGAGAAAGGGCCTTGTTAATGTTTTTTCAGTACTGGGGAGAGAGCTGCAGTTTGCCCCTTTTTTTTTTTGCCTCAATGCAGCTGCAGACGAACCCTTTCCTCCTGGCGATGCTTTTTTTTTTTCTGTGCGTTTGAGGGCCGCCACCACCACACCACCATCCCCACCCACCTTTTTCCTCCACCTCCACTTTTTTATTCTTTTCGCAACTTTTAAAAAGAAAAATGCCGCTGCTGATTCAGCGACATCACCTGTTTGTTGGCCACAGTGTGTTTAGTGGCTCCACACTTTTCTTTTTTTTCCTGTGCATATGCATCCTGATGCGCGAGAGGAACTGTTTAAACAAAAAAGATATCCACAACACGGTGTGTGCGTGTGTGTGTCGCGTGCGTCCGCAAGGAGAGAAGAATGAAATATATATACCGCGGCCGTGCGGCCACCGCCGCTAGAGGTGCAAGTGCTTCTTCTGTTAGACGCGTTTTTTTCCAATTTTTGCCATGTTTTTTTGTTTACTTGTTCCTAACACACATAACAAGGGTTGCATGGACATTTTGCGAGCATCTCTTCACAGTGTTATTTTCGTTTATTCTTTGTCCCCCCCCCCTCCCTCATCCCCCCTCCCTGATGAGTTGTTGTTTTGCACTCTTCTTTGCTAGGAATATTCTAATTGTGGCTCGTGAACTTGGGACACACCAAACGTTTTTCTTGGGCCAGCTGAGTGTGTTGGGGAAAGGGCAGTACTTAGGGCACAGGGACTGTGATTCTCTAGGTGCCCGCTTTGAGCCTCTAGTCTCCAGCCGCAAGATACGAGAAAAGATTAAAAAAAACGACAAAAAAATGTTGTTGCCTGTCGGGCGCCGCTCGTCAAACATGGGAGCACACACGACACATAAAAGTGAGAACAAGGGGCGTGCCAGAGGCTGGCCACGAGGCCCACCACCAACCACCACACCCTTTTTTTTTTTCTTATTGTCTACGAAGCGCGGGGTCAGGGAGAAAAAAAAAATGAATTACACAAGTTGCTGCAAACCATTATTTTTTTTATTGTTGTAAACTGTTGTATCACTGCTAGAGACACTTAATAAAATGGAATAAAGAAAAAAAAGGGAAAAAAAAAACATCCAACTCTCTGCAGCAAAGCTGCCGAAATTGCGTCTCACTGTCTTGTCTTGGGGATGTGAGGGCTTTGCCCGGCTAGGGCCAGAAGCCCGGGCAACGCTCGGCAAGGCTCGTCAGCTGATCCACGACTCTCCTTCCGTCGTTGCGATGGTGTTGCAGCCGCGTCTTGTACAGCCGCAGCTCCGTAGAGCCATGCGGGTGGCGTGCCTGCGTAGTTTGCGAAATCTCGCTGCGTGGGTCATTTTGGCGGACTGGTATGAAGTAAATGCCGCTTCATACGTGGACAACATTGTGGAAGGAAGTCTCGCTACGCGTGTTTCACAGTGCAGCTGTTTCTGACCTGCGACACTGTGGAATATCTGCTTGATTTATTTCAACTTGTGCACACAAGGTTACTAAATGGTGCATTGTGGCTGCATCACTCTATTCATTTGGTGGCAGATAGGTTCAGATATCCAGTGCCTTCCACATAATGATTATGTTGTTTTGTGACATAAGGTACAAGACAATGTTGAATTGCATGATGCGTGCCTGTGTCTTCCACGCGTGACAAACTATTTTGGGGGTGGTCACGAATGCAGGCTGCTTGTGAAGTGTAGCCTCCGTAGCGTTTCCTGCTATGTATAAAACGGAGTATAGAGTCGATCGAAACATTGTGCGTAGCCATGTCTAGTGCTTGCTTTCTTTCGAGAAATCGAAGGCCATGCAGGTCGCACTGTAGCGGATAAGTGTTAGAATGCGATGCCGAGCATTCTGTTTTGCCCCATTCTGGTTCTGGCCAAGCCAACGCACCACTCTTGGGTGTCTGTGCAGCGTATTGTATTTCGAGAAAGCGCGAAGCAAGGGCCATATTTTTGCTCTACCACTATTGAGGACACAGCTTTCACGCACACTCATTGCATAAGCCGGTGAACGTGGTTTCCGCGACTGGCGTTCTGTTCGACACTGCCATGCAAAAGTGACTGGCCCGAGAATACAACCCCAGAGTGCGTCGCTTGAAACTTTTCGAGGGGCAAGACCTGTGGTGATGCAGCGCTTTTTAGCAAGAGCAGGTGGGGGCAGAATATGTTGCGAGGCAATAATAAGGTGGCCTGAAGGACGCAATATTCCTGTGAAGGACAGGCAGTGGGCCTTGCAGTATGCTTGTGTTGTCCTAAAATATGAAATTGATACATTCCTGTACTGTGGCCATTTGACTGCTGGTTTTCGTAGAACTGTGCTACAGAATTCCCGCCCAAAAAATGAAATTCTGCGTGCAGCTTGCTAGGTGCATTAGTGCTGCGAGAACTGAGCTAGGAAAGGTTTGCGCGAAACCACTGTTGCAGTTGTCTTGATTTTGTCAGGAGGGTTTTATCAAAGTGCCCCCCTGCACAGCGAACACTTCAGCTAAACTTTTTGCACACTGACGTCGAGCACGACTGCCATTCCAGCATCATATTTTTAAGTTTCTGTATAACTTTTCACCATCCTTTAATGCATTGTCCATTGGCATCTTTCCTGCTCGGTGTATGATTAACACCAAAACGCTTGTCTCTGCAGAGTGGGAGGAAAAAGTGACTCGCCACAAAACGTGGCAGTTGGAAAATTCGGCAACTATTTTCCTGCCGTGCGGCCCGACTTGTTGATGAGCCTAGCGTATACGTAGGCCTTTTCTTTATGGTACATGCTACGGGCTTAGTTGACAAAGCGCATTCCAAGTAGTCCATTGTGTGCAAATGAGGGCCTGGCGTTCCAGCTGTCTCCTCTGAAGGAAGCCCGCAGTATCAACGAGGTGCATTGTACGAGTGACTGTTCGTGTCATCCTGCAGCTGAGTTAATGTTTGTATGTGCTTCTGCACAGCCTTGGCAGTTTGCTGTGTGTGAAAAACTTTGCATTTCACTATGAGATGTTCTTTACTGGCAGCTTTGCTCTAAGGTGAGGGGGGAAAATAAATGTGGCCAAGCGTGTACTCTTTACGTTTAGACATAGAAATTACATATTCTTCTAAGACTCCTTGTAATAAAAATATGAAGGAACACTCGTATAACTTTCAAAGAGCTGTAGTAGATAACACACATGCCCCTTGTAAAGTGTTCAGTGAGACTAAATATTCGACAGGAAACCTATTTATGGCGTATTAACATGCGAGGTTCGAATCCGCTGGTCACAAATGATTGTTTAACCAGGTAATCATGGAAAATTGGAACAACTTGTTCACTTTTACTTGTAGCCAGTGAGAGGAAATATGCACAACTGAAAACAATAAAATGTTGCTTGAGTTATAGGTTAATATACCAATCATTAACTGGTTTCTTGAACTATCCACATCTGAAACTTAACTCTAACCTATATGGAGATGTTGCTTTCAGCATTTAACCGTGGTAGTATTTAAACGAGTTTTTCACATTCATGGCATATCAATAGATAGTGTGAACCGAATTGAAAAGCGATAATGTGCCTGCGCTGTTTTGGGTCTCCATATGTTGACACATTTTCATATTACACACATCGAAAGCTTATGGGGCATGGGATCTAAGATGTTAACCAAATATTTCTTAAACTTGGGCATGCATCCTGGATCTTGAACGTGCTACCTGCATGAGTGCTAAGCAACTAAAATAGTGCTGTAATGTTTTACTGGCTGCATGCTAGAGCTGACCTGAAATTGGGCTTTGTCGCGAAACTCGCATCCCGCAAACTTTCAATGCCCACCATGCGTGTGGTACTGGCACTGCCAAGAGTGCCTACCTATCTGCAGGGCTTGAAAAGAAACGGCCATAAAAGGTTTCTGTTATGACTGAAAAAGAATACTTGACAATGCTTACCCATTCATTGCCTCACCATTTGCTGCGCTAGTGTGAATGAACTGTACAAGACAAGAAAAGACCAAGCACAAATGGGATGCCATATCTTCAGGGAGGAATTTAACACAGATGGGCTCAAACTGCTCCGCAAGCTGCTCCATGTGCAAAGAAACGTGTGCAAACTGCCACAGTCGCTGCATGCAGTTTCCCGAGAGGCGGTTGGGCAACCGCCGAGCCATTGTCTTGTGACCGTGCTAGGCCCATCAATCATTTGAGTAATTCGCCTTAAGTCAACCTTCACAATAATGGGGAAAGCTTAACACAGATCACCCGAGACATCCTCACCCTCGCTGTTTAACTTCATGGTGGGCAGGGTCAGTTCTTTTACAAAATCTAGACTCCACAACGAGACTGGGTTCATAATCCTGAAAGCAGAGAAGATGCTGCCTAGTTTGAATGCTCAGTTTCCAAGGGAAAAAAAGACTTTCAAATGATAACCAAATACCATCACTACCCTGATCTATCGTACAATATTGTGCGTAAGTTACGGCAAACCTTTAAACCGGTTGAATTCAGCCACCAGGAATTGGTAGTGGACAAAAAAAAGTCACAGCATATCCACGGGGTGAATGATGATGAGTGGGCGAAGCTCCGGAGGGAATCATCGGATCTCCCGCTTAAGGGGACGCTAGCACAAACGCGTTAGAAACGTGCAGTACTCTCTAGTAAGGGGGAGCGGCCACAGCGTCTTACGCAGCCATTTACACATGCCGGAACGTGCACCACGTTTGCCGACGCCATCACATGACTGCTGAGAGAGTATACCCCCCGTATTCATAAACGCTCCTCGACTTGAACTTGACTTGCCACCGCTTTGGGCAGCGCGTTCGAAACGCGTTGAAGGTAAGGCGGAGAGGCCACAGCGTCTTGCACCAGCTTCTTACACGGGCCGTAACGCGCTAGCACAAACGCGTTAGAAACGCGCTAGAAACGCGGCCTTTCATTAATGTTGGGTATTTATTGCCATCGTGGTGCGTGTGTCCATGTCCGCTTCGTGGCGTAGTGGGCTAACGCCGCGCGCTCGGAAGCGAGGGGTCCCTGGTTCGATTCCGCGCTACGGACACAACTTCGGAATTTTTTTTCTCATTTTTCTCAGACTGGTTACACACTACTACTACGACGACGGGGACGAACGGGTGCCGCTATAAGGAGCTTCGCCCCTAAAAGCAAAAAGAGACAGATATCCACTTCTGTGTGACATGACTGTAAGAAGATATTTGTACTTTTTTCCATGCAGTCTCAGCTAGGGACATGCATAATGCCTGCAGGTCTGATGACGTCGACTGCATCGTATCAATACGGTGGCAAAAAATGGGATGCAGTTTCTTCACTGGGACGTTGCTTAATTGCGATTTCTGAAACAACTGTTAAACAATGTTGAGTCAACATTGTGTCAACCTACCAAAGCAGTAATCAGCCACATTTATGGCAAGCTTGAAAGGTAACCTCGCAGCAGTGGTATGGTCTCGACTCGCACTGATACGGCACTGACGCATAGGCCTACCCAAGCAAACATTTCAATCATCTATCCATCTGTTATTCAATGAAGTGAGTGCTGCGGTACAAAGCGAGTTTGTGTTGCTTTTTTTTTCCCCCTTTCATTCAAGAGAACTCCAGTAGAACATCCACACAGTCAAGCTTGTGTGTTTGATTGAGACACTTTTTACGCTAACGAGAAAATTTCAACAGAAACAAACATGGTGAAATGCGAAGCATGCAAATGTTCGTCACAAGAAAGGCAATTTATGGAATAGTTAATATTTTCATGCGAGTGTTCGCATATTTGAAAGGTCACCAATAATCAGCAGCGTAAGTTACGTCCACGGCAGGACGAAGGACTTTACGAGCGATTTCCAAGTACCGATGTCTTGTGTCAGCTGGTTGTGATCTGGCACTTGAACTTTTCCTAGTTTCACCACACATCACAATAAAAAACTAGCTGTCTGTGGACATCTTAGCTACAAGTCGTACATATGTACAGTCGACTGTGTCTTTATTTCTAAGAGCTAGTTTAATATCTAAGTGAAGCACATTCTTGCGCATCTACAGTTTCTGCTCAAGATGATAACTCTTGTACAGAGTTGCCAGAGTTACTCTGGTAACTCCAGCATGGTAGCATGATAACACTTAGCATGGTAACTCCAGCATAGAGTTACTCCAGGCATTAAGCAAAACATTATTTCAAAGCCAGAAAAACTAGGCACAATCTCTACTAACAGCTGTAAGCATCATTTCTAAGCACCATGTTGAAGCTTCAAGTGCAGGTATATAAAAGTAAGTGAAAACATTTTAATATTTCACCAATTTCAAAACACAACACCTATCTGTTAATTTGGTCACAACAAGCTTGACCAGCTTGGTTACACTGACAAATTTATGTGCAGTGGCAGAAGCTATGGAATTGACAGTGTCCATTATTAAATGCTATAGCAAGTACTACTATGGTTAAGAGTTAGCTGTAGAGAGATTTCTATGGTACGGGTATATCATTCATACCACAAATGCTCCTGGCTTATGCATTTCTTTTAATCCCTGAAGTTACTAATGACTGCCAGAGGAATGGCGCTACAGTGTATAGTACAATGTATGATTCGCATAATGAAAAACATGCATCACTGCTGAGTATTTACCATGCACTCAACCGCTACGTAGCTAACAGAGCACAATTGCTGCAGAATACACAGTTGAACCTCGGTATAACAAACATGAATATGACAAACTATCGGATACAACAAACTAAATATAAAATTTGCTGCTACTTGCACCAATATCGGCGTGTATACTTATAACGAAGATATTTTCGTAATAGGTGCAACTTCGTTTAACAAAGTTCGACTGTATCTGCATTCTTGATAGTGACAACATTGTGGTATTTAACACTGCAAGTGAAGAGGGCTAACCAAATGGCCAAGATGTGAAGACGCCGTGCACACAGTGCTGCCGCGTACGACTCAAGACTTCTAACCTCTCGTCTACTTCAAATAGGTAGGTTTACGACTGGTATTAGTCTATCCTCAATACAGCATAAACCAACAGCATGAATGTAATTTTAATGTGATGAAATCAGCTGCCCAATGAATGCACTGGCAAGAGATGGGCCATTGTGTTTTGGCAATGCATTGTGCATTACTCTGTACGTGTAGCTTGTAAAAAAAAAAAAAAAAGAATGATGCGCAGACATTAGCAATTGCTCTGGATTAGAACTTGACTACTGCGACGGCATCAGGCTCTCGCAGAGGGCACCGGCATCTTGCTTGTTTGCTCCTCAAATAAAGGTGCAATCTTCTCGAAAGCAACTTCTTTGCGACATGCACATTGTCGTCTTCGTCCACTACTACTGTATTTCTTGCTGCGCCCTCCATAATACATGCACGGACGCCACCACACTTGCGAGTCTGTGGGGCACACAAAGCCCCGCAGAAACTGCCAAGTGTGAATGCTGCACGATACATCAGTGGTCAGCGTGTCCAGCTCGTAACTACTGCACGTTGCCGCAGAAGCACGAGTTTGAATCTTCGATGGCGGTTGTGGGCAAAGTTTTGTTTTTCGTCACTATACAGTGAGGTCGACGAGGTGGTCTGATGACGACGACAACTTGATAACGACAGCACATAACTACGTAATGGGAAGGATGGACAGACAGACACAGCAAACACGTTTCGAACTTCTAACTGCTGTCACAGTAACATACAGTGATGCCAGCACATTTTTTTCTTCTTGTTACAGACTCGCGTCGACAGCACAGTGGGGAAGCCAGTAGCTCATTAAGTACCGAACGCCAGCAAAATCAATACCAAGCCTTTGGCTTCTCTGATATGCCCTGTCCTCACAATTTGCTCTAATGCATGCATGCATACGTCAGTGGTCCTAGATCTGTCCAATCTATTCACTGCCTCTGTTTCACAAACACTGCCAGGGCTGAGAAGACTTGTTGACAAGCAATGTCAGAAGTGATAACAAAGGTCCTTTGTTTCCTCAGTTGGCGATAATAAAGATAAGCACCAAGACGAGCAGGCCCATTGCAGGCCCGTTGCATGCTCTCCACACCCATGTCCTAAAACAAACCGATAATTACAAGTGGCACGGCCACGTCAGTCAACTTCAGTCTTCGAAGACTGCTATTTGCTTCCAAATTATTTGAACCCTGTTATCATTTTCACTAAGCTGTTCAATAACTGAAATTTTTTATTTCAGCGTGGGAAAATTAACACATAGCCTATAGTAACGTTTCTGATACGCTAGAGCGAGTTTTCAGTTGTATAGATAGTTCTGCAAACCAAATGATTAACTTGCATACTAATTAAGCTTTTACTCTAATAAGATTTCATTCTGCTTGTTCTCTCTCCCTTTTATTTTTTAATAAACCTACTTTGCATGGGCAGAAATTAGGGTAAGCAAGTTTTTACAATTTTTCTTGATGTGAAACTTTGGGCATTAGAGGGTTAACATAATATGCAGTGTGCTGTGTACCATAAGAGTGCTCTGAATGCCATTGCAATCGTCGGCAGCTAAGTTGCTACGATGGCAAACAATGATACAGCAAAGATTCAAGCCTAATAATACAGAAATATGTATGCAAGTAAGCAGAGACTCAACCTGAAACTTTTGGAAAACTTTCCTAATTAAAAATGGTTGGGACTGAAAAATGCCATGAAATTTGCAGCTGACTTCACAAGCACCTTGGTTAGGGCACAATATTTAGGAACAGAAGTTTCGTGTTCATCTTTTCAGGCAAGAATATGCCTTCTTTGACCAAGGAACTGTCAAGAATGTTTTGAAGAATATATCTTGCGACTTTAAATTGGCCTGGCGTTTTATCTCTGGTGTTCCTTTAATGCTGTAAGGAGCACACTTTGAGAGTTCCAGAACGGTGCTAAGCCTGACCAGCACAAGCATGACAGTACCGCCAGGAAATACAGGCCTTCACTGCAGAACAAATTTTTTTTAAATCATCAGAGTAATTTTCTGGGCAAGTTGACACTTACCATAACTGTGGTGGAACCAGCGAAAGGCACAACATAAGAATATTTACACAGGCCGCGTGCTAGTCTGAAATTAAGCTCTTAAATGAAAAACTTACAAAACTTAAAACTGCAGCCATGTTTACTGAGGAGTGATGACGCTACCACTGCAGCAGCTCAAGCCAGGTCAGGCAATGGCCAGACTGTTGCATATGTAATGAACAGCTGCTTCACACGAAACAGAGGCCTTTCATCATCACCTGCTCACAACCTACACTCATTGCGATAAGAACAACACTTCCCAACTGCAACTACTTGAAAGTGTGACGAGTCATCTGAACATAACCAATCCGAAAAAAAAAAAAAAAAAAAATTGCTGTGCACCCGAAATTCAGTACCTTAACCTCAGTAATACTAATACCACACCGCACAAAGTACTGAACACACAAACGCACATGCAAACACAAAAACAGACAGATCTTCATTCACTTTTACGTGTTCATCTCTCACATCTTTATCAACAGTTATAAACCCAAGCACTACTCAGCCATTACAGAAGCTTGGCAAGCCCAGTTTTTGGACCGGCACAGTTTGTGGACGACACATCGAACTGCTGGGACTCTTTCACTACATCCTATACAAAGTCTCACAAACTGTGAACACTGCAGCAAAGTCTAGGGCTCTCGTTAACCAATCAGCGACATGAGTATGCTACGAATTTCAGAGAACAGAGGATGGCTTGCCAATGGTGTGCCACTGATCTTTCCCTCAAGCTTGCGTTTAGTAGATGCACCGCAGAGAGCGATCAGCGGGGGACAATGGAGGAGCGCTTTATCTGGCTTGCTGTTCTGGTTTGTGTGCATTGGGCGTGGAGTTGCTGAGAATGGCATATATAGAATATCCTTCACCGCAGCGGTGTAATACGAAAGCTGTCAATGCTCGTGTGCCCAGGGAGAGATGGATTTGCCATCTAGCCACGACCGGGAAACAGACTTACCAACAATGCTTGCCACAGCAGAGGCTGCTCTTCCTTTTGCCAACGAAGGTAAGCTTTCAGAGCACGGTGCTGCTCATTATCTCTGGGAAGCCACCGTTGTGCCTGCAAGATGATGTAAATCCCTCGATTAAAGAGTTCATTATTGTTCATCATCTTCAGCCTGTACTACGTCCACTGCAGGTCAAGGGCCTCTCCCAATGATCTCCAGTTAACCCTGTCGTGTGTCAGCCAGCTCCACCTTATGGCATAAAGCATTAAGGGCCTTCAGAATGTCCTTTCAAAAGTGCTGGCCAAAGTTGTGATTGGCACGTCTGAGCTGCTAGCATTTTATCTGTCAGGTGCGCATCTACCAACCAAATCATCAGGGGGGGGGGGGGGGGGGAGGGTATTCTGTAAGAGTCCACCTAGTGGACTGTCCATTCCAGCTGTTGGCCATTGGCTCCAGCTGCATGAGCGCGAAGGAGACTGGCTGGCTCCTTCTCGCTCGTGCAGCTGGAGCCAATCGACGACAGCCGAAATGGACAGTCCACTAGGTGGACTCTTACAAAATATCCCCCCAGCTCTGGTGGCAGCAGTGGCGAAATGGTATAGCGTCTGCCTTGTATGCAGGAGGCACTTGGATCAAATCCCAGTGCTGCCTGGAACCTACAGGTCTTTTTTTCTAATGGGTAGAGATGTACCCCAGCTCACAGTCGTGACCCAGTGGGTAAAACACCCGGCTCAGCTGCGGGAGGCTTGTGGTTCGATCCCCACCGCCGGATACCCACCAGTTTATAAGACGAGTACAAGCAGCCCCTTGGCCAGGCGTCCAGTTTCCACGGGTACGTTGCTTGCGAGAGGTTCGTACAAACCGCTATGCTTGCTGTGCAAAAACTAAGACAAACAAAACACTTCGCAACTTAAAAGGACTGCTATCGGTTCCAATCCAGCAATTTGCTATCAGGTCGGTGTGCTTCTGAAATGCTGAGGTCCCGTATTGGCCAAGCACCTAGCCAAGAGCGCACTTGTAGCGATAGGTACTTTACCGGTAGGCACCCGGCAACAGCTCTCGTCTGCCTCCCACAGCAGTGGCAGACACTCGACTAGAAAGCCGCCTGTGGTTGGACAAGGAGCGCAGAGACTTTGCAGACTCTATAGATGTCTTACCCTCTTTGAGATGAGGAAACCCCACAAGTAGCCAAGCACCAGGCCAGGATTATTTGAAAGGTACCTGGGCGCCTCATCTCCCACAACAACAATGGTGAAATAGTCAAGAATCAGCCGCTGCTGTAGGAGGCAGACGAGTGCTGCCGGTAAAATGGGTACAAGCATGCTCCAGGCCAAGTACTTGGCCAATACAGGACCTCAGTGCTTTGGGAAGGGCACCCCACCCGATGGGAAATTGCCGGATTGAAACCGTGCCGCATTAAAACCAGCAGCACTCCTTTGCAAATCTCTATAGGGCTCCTTTTCGAGATAAGAACCCCGATAGACAACCGAGCGCAGGGTTGGGGGACACCTCTACCTATTAGAAAAACCGGTGGGTTCAGGGCAGCACTGGAATTCGATCCGAGTACTTCCACACACGAGGTGGACGCTCAATCATTTCACCACTGCTGCAGTGGCGAAATGCATCAGTCCTGTAAAGAACTGATATCTCGCATTTTATTTTAAAATTTTGTGTCTTGACTTGACCTTGTCATATTGTTGTCATCTGTCCTGGAGTGATGCCAGGCTAGGGTCGGGGCCAGATATCCATTCACGAGGCAGGTGCAATATGCATACATCACGAACAAGGTGAGCCACCATTGCCAGAGTCTGCTCAACCTCTCTGGATTTCGTACTCTCCTTGCTCCCAATGCATCAATGAAGACACTATTCTCTAATATTATGAGACGCTTTCATGGAGATGGCGTAATTGTATATGGAGGCCATCGTAGAAGACTTTAAAGTCAAGCTGCCTGTGTGTATAAAATGAGATAACGTTCTCAAGTATGTATATAATTACCAAACTGGATAATGCCTTTAAAAATCTAGTACACAAGTGTTCGCCCTTTCTTCTCTGGCAGCTGCAAAGGGCTCCACAGCAGTATAGGAGTACGGCACATGACAAATTCCATTATAGCCACCTATACTACCGCTGCAGATATGTGCTGGTTAAAAGCTCTCTTTACAAAATTATGCAATGAAACAACAAACACTATCTAAACATCCTCACTACAACACTACAAGAAATATACGACTTCAAGCATTAAATGCCCACAAATACATAAATACAAACATGCAGAAATAAACAAAACATAGGTTTTATTTTTACATATTTTTCTGCTGCCCTCGTCTTTGTGGTCATCTCTTATGTTGTCGTCTTCATTAAAACTTCCTTCTCACCTGCCGACCTATAGGTCCCAACCTTCTTAACCAAAGAGTTGGCAACCTTCATTGGATCTGGCACCCAAATCTTGGAAAATTAACTGGCTCGGTACGGGAACAGGTTTTACTTGTGACAGCAAGTAAAACTTGGAGTTCGCCATGGTTTGTGAAGCCTCTAGTGTATCATATCTGCCTCCAAGATGTGTAACCATGGAAAATTTTACTTGCAGTAGTGACTTTTACGTTGTGCTTGTGCTGGTTTGTGTAATCTTATCTGAAGCCCCTTGTGTGTCATATTTATAATCACAAAAAAAAAGCAATATATAACAGAAATGGCAGAAACAATATCAGAAGAAAATGCAGGAGTGTGTGCTAAAATCTTGGAGGCAAGAGGCCGTTATCTGTTGACACACATTAGGCCCTGTGTGCAAGATGCCTGAACTGTTATCACAAGTCATTTCGTGCCCGCGCCACATGGGCACATGCACGTAACCGCTTAATGCCTTAATGTTCAATGCCACTCGCGTGATGCCACATGGACATATTTAATGGCAGTAAGACTTAATGCAACTTGAGGCACAGTACATTCTCACAATACGTTCAGCCGTCGGATACATACTCTTGCTACCAATGTTAATGGTTACAGCTGCACATTGCAAATGTGTGCCTGTGTTTGTGTGCTTTCACTTTTGCCTATGCCACAGCACTACGTGCCCAGGAAATAGGTTCAATGTGTTATGCAGGCGTAAAACAAACCATGAACTGACCCGGTGCAGCAGGGATGCGTGCTGCTGCATAACAGCTGCAAGACTCCTGAGGCTCAGGCGCAGGTGTGACCAGGCCAGCCGACAGGATTCTTGCCCAGCAGGGACAAGCTGCTGCTGCTGTTGCTGCTGCCGACTGTCTTGCTTCTACAACACCGACAGGATAGAACAAATTACATGAGGTGACACAACAGGGAACGATAGGACACAACACAACATGGCCCAACGCAGTACAATAGGACATGACAAAATCTTATATAATACAGCACGCAACATGCCAGGATATGATGCAAAACGTGACACGACAAAATGCGATCGGATACAGCATGCGACATGATGCAACGCCATCTGATATTGTACGATACAGCACGACATGACCAACACATACAACAGCATGTGACAACACATGGCATGGCATGATACAATACATTTGCATTTCATTCCCACCAAAATTATAGAGCGGCCTGTGGGTAAAAGCTACTCCAGACACTAGCATGAAAGAAGGTCAGAGCCCTTTCTGTATAAATGATCAGCGACATCAGCGTGCATTGCATGCAACGGCGCAACAAATGCAACTACACATCAGCAGAAAATAAAGTAGATCAAATGCGCAGAGCTAGAAACACAGCCGACAGATATGTAATGAGAGAATGCAAGGACAGCCGTAGAACTTTCATAATACTGACACTGGAAAAAAGAAATGACAAGCATGAATTTTTCAAGGATCTCCCAATGTATACGTGCTCTTTAAAAGATGTTGAAGTGCATATAACTCACCAATACAATAAATTATTCACCATAACCAAGATTATCTTTCAGTAAAGGAAACAGTTAAGCTATCAATATGCAAGTAGTTGCTAGAGGTCTCTTTTGAGCTTATCAGGTGTAACTAGATGATACTGCATGCAGCCACATATACAGTAAAAGGACAGGATAACATACAGGGCCAGCACACAAGACAGCCACACCTAGTTCTCCAGCCATGCTCGTCATGCGACACTTGCTAAAGCTGTAACCCCTGCAACAGTTCCTACAGGTTGCTCTTACAGTAAAAAAGGGAAGGACTGGTTGGTTCTCCAGGCTATTATGTATCCCTTTCGGGTTACATGCTCGAAGCAAGATTTAGCACCAAGCACTTCAAGACTGTCGTAACTTTCAACACTTGTTAGATGTTAATTATTGTGTACTTCCTGCTACTATCAACACAGCTGACATCACAGGTGGTTTCCAACATTCCAAAGAATCAGATGATCGCTTCATCAAAGAACAGCAGAAGGAAACAACTTAGAAATCACGGTTAATATTACGTGAAACATAAAAGTTTCCTACGCTGCTCAATATAGTACTAGTGCTACATTAGCTTGTGCCTGGTGCACAGCAGTAAGACATTCAGTTAAACTGATTAGAAAATCAGGTTCCTGCCTGCTGCATTGTACAAACTGCTGCAAGTAATTTTTTTTTCTCTCTATGTTCAGTCATCGCCGCTTTCACTGATTCTGTATGCCGTGCGGCTTCATAGCAACACAGAGTGCACTGCCTTAAAGCCGCACCTGATGGCAAACTTTGTGCTTCAGATTTAAGGTTTCGTGTGGGTTTCAGGCGTGTAAAATTAAGCCTCCAAATACATGCTGGCTCCATACCACTGTGTCTGCTATCATCATCATAACCACCAGACCTAGTTCATGTTCACTTCAAGAACAATGACATCTTCCAGTGATCTCCAGTTACTAATGTCATCACACCAACTAATTCCCTGCCATTTTCTTGTGATTTTCCCTTCCCTTGGCACTAATTCTTTTACTCTAGTTGACCACTGGTAATCTGCATCAGGCATTAGGTGACCTTTCCAACTCCCATTTATCCATCCTAATCTCAGCTACCTGGTTTTACTCGCTGATCCATGCTGCAGTCTTCCTGTTTGTTCACGTAGCGCCCTATAGTTTTTTGTTCTGTCACTCGCCACAAAGCCCTTAGCAACCTGCTCAAGTTTCTTTGTCATCTTTTAAAAGTCAGTACTCGTGCAATGACGGCGGTACCCATAGTATCAAATACAACATTACTACTGTTTTATCAGCACGTACGCGAGTGTGAGTGCGATGGAGTCTCACCTTGGCTACGCCAGTCCCCGTGGGAGAAATGATTCGTTGCAGCAGAATCTCCAAGGCATTTTCTCGTGCCACAAGCCAGCCGATGGCCAGCATTGCAACGAAGTTTGACGATGGTTCAAACTCTGCAAAGGTAAGGCTTTATAAAGATCATTAAGAAACAAAATATGCAAGATTTACAAAACAAATAATTGCCATCGTTATTGCCATGACCAAGGGTTCCACATGAACAGCTTTAAAACTAACTTAAGATTGTTTTAAGCACACTGACAACGAGGACAAGCGAGTAGACACACAAGTGCTTGTCTGTGTCCACTCACTTGTCCTCGTCGTCAGTGCGCTTAAAACAATCTTAAGTATGTATTGGCAACGAGGTCATATGTCAACGCTTGTCCAAATTTAAAACTAAAGCAGTTTTTTTTTTGCTAATTATATTATTTATTTTCGCAAAACTCTTCCGCTGCCTACCTGCCGAGGGTATTAATGCTGCACTGGCATAACTGCTGTTTCGGCAGCCAATTCCTTGAAGGTGTTTTTCTTTTCTTTCCAGCAAAACTGCATTGCGGGACCATCTGCCAGCTCAGTTTAATAGTAAATTATGAGACTAAGTGAAATTAGAGAATTCAAATTCTGATCTCTCGGATGCCATATTAGGTAATACTGCGACAGTTATATTTATTGCTTTATAGTGCCCTTGGTTCCCATGTGCCCTTGAGAGCAACAGGTTAGAAACCACGGCACTGACAAAAAAGAATGTTGAATATCTCGTGGCACAGCCATGCAATGTAGAATTTAGACAGCGATTCACATTTAATGCTGGAATTCACTGTTCAGTCAGTGCATTGCATTGGTCGAACACACAGATGCAAGCTGTACCACATTCATTTTAGGCTCCGTGCGTATACTATGTTTCACATGTAGCACACAATGCTTCGAAGGCTAGAGAAACTTATCTCAATGCCCGCATTCGTGCTAAACAATTATCGCATCAAATATGAACGAGAGATATAAGATACGCTTCGTGTAATTCAATGTAAAATTAGATCTCGTACTTTCATGTCGCAAAATATGATGCATTGCATGGAAGGCATCGCAGATTTGAACCTATTTACCACCAAATGAACAGAGTGACACATTTCTGCAATCAGCAGCTATAGTGCACCGCTTGAGCTTGCGACCAATACAGATGTAATCACATCCTGGAAGCAAGAAGGTGCAAAAATAACATATTTGAAGATTTGACTTAAGTTTTACATGTACAAGTTGCAGCTGTAATATATGAAGTGATAATTCCGTAGAAAGCATTGCAGATTTAAAAAAAAAAAACTACACTGCACTGCAGAACGCATGGAGTAAGACTTCTACGATCGCACTACTTTTGTAGCTTTTGCAACCCTACCTGCTAATTATAAAACGGAGTATGGGCTGTGAAAAAAAAAAAAGTCTTTTTTGTGGTCTCCAGACTTCGTTCGCAATTGTAATTCACGTGTAGTCCATCATATGACGTTGCTTTGAAGTTCTACTACATCTGCAAGTTGCACCACATGTATCACAACTTATTCAAAGTTTTTTCTTTTTTTTTTTTCATTTTTATATCATCAGTCACTTCTGGTGCAGGAAAACCCAATAAATTTGCACAAACTGCGCCTTCTTTTATACTGAAATGCAACATAGTGATCTTTTTGTTCTCAGTGGTTGACTGCAACTTACTAATTACAAAAGGAACGTTTACATGTTAAGGGTGCTGGTACCATGCTTTCACAGTGGCAGCAAAATCCCTCTCCTCATTACGCTACTACACATTTCACCTGGCACGGTTGGAGTCACATCTCCAGTCACTAGTGCTTCAAGCTGCTGCAGGACATCTAGGAGGCCCTTGTCCTGCAGTTAAACAGAACACCAGCATTATGCACAAGCATACCCCGTTTGCCAAGTAGAAAAGCATCGAAATTTGTTTTTGGTGTCTTTAGGCAAACTACGCTGATCTCTGCAGTCTTACTAATAGCTGCTTCAAATAGCTGCTTCATTCGTTCTACAGAGAACGAATGAGTTAGTTCATTACGACCATGCTCGCTTTGTAGGATTTCAAATGTGTAGGGCTTGGCCTCTCAGTTCGATGTATTGCTAACAGATGGCAGCACTACACTGGGTTGACAGAATAATTTTGAAGAAAATTTTACTACGGCATGGTTGCTTCATAATGTAGCCTGCCAACATGGCATTGAAGAAGAGTTTGACGTATGTGGAAATCAATGGGTATATGTTCACTGCAGCTGTGGTAAAATTGCTCACACAGTAATAATAGCTTTTTCAGGTGAGTGCAGCTTGTTCATTATAATCATGCCGGCTTTGCAGTGTTTCAAACGGGCAGTTCAATGTAGTAATTAAGTTCAATGTGTTGTTCACAGGTGGCAGCACCGTTCCATGTTGGTACAACAATTTAGAAGGAAATATCAGAAGGAAGTGGTTGGTTTATAATGAAGTCGGCTAGCACGGTGTTGCTGATGAGTGTGACGTAGGTGCAAAAAAAAAAGGAAAGCTAAGGGCACATGCTGTTCCAGATCCAGCAAATGTCCACTGCAATTTTGTTCTTAGAGTAAAAAACAACAAGAACACATCATGAAATGTGAAATCTAGTACTATTAGCAAAGCACAGCCAGTAAAACAAGACCACATGCACACAAGTGGCTGAAGCTGTAATATCTACTCAATAAATTGCATTTCTGCTGCTTCTAGTGCTGCCAACTTTTAGAATAACAAATAAAACAAATTGAAAATTTTAAAGGGTCGAAATTGAAGAAACAATATAAACACGCAAGACATGAAACTTTGTCACATATCCAAAATTTGCAGCGCACTCAAAGAATGATCAAGTTAAAAGAGTGATGAATCTGAAAAGTATGTGGGGTTCACTGATTCTGTGAGGACAATTTCCTGCGAGAGGGCTTGAGTGTGACTGGTCCGACAGTAATGCACAACTGCAACTGCAGTCAGGTTAAATATTTTTCAAGAAAATCAGAGATATAACATCACATTACAATCACAACCACTACTGCCAACACACAGCATGAACAACAGGACAAAAGACAAAAGACAAAAACCAAAACAGCAAACACAGCTACTAAGGTGTCATAATGGGCCAGTTGATTCATAGACATTATGATAGCAGCGCAAATGGTATGATGACACAGAGAAAAAATAAAGACACAGGAAAAGTACTAAGCTAACAACTGACAGTTTATGCACTCTGCAATGAATAAATGCAAGAAGCCAGAAATGTTTCAAGAAGACTGATTTCCCAGTCGCCCTGATAGCTAGATGGAGCCGAAATGCCAGAGCCTAAATGATTTCACACACTTTTTGTGTCACATCGCATCTATTGCGCTGTCATCATAACAAATGTGAACCAACTCACCCAAGATCACACCCTATTGCAAATCGTAGACACTCTATGTCTATATACTGTCTGAAGGGCACATGAAACGCAAGCATGTGCATATGTGAGATGTTAGCTGAAAATCACAGTCGAACAATCTGAAATCACACTTCTAAAGACCACAGCAGCGCCACAGCACAAACTTTGTAGGTCAACTTTTATTTGAAGCACAGAAAAACACGTGGAGACTTGTTTTCAAGCAGTGCCCAAGCAAATGCACCACTCTGCCTAGTTATCTTCCAGCATACGTACAGGCAGCATGCACCTCACAGACAAAGATGTACATACGTGTCTGAGGTGCTCGTTCCCCATTGGGGGCAAAAAAAAACGTTGCCAAAGAAAGAAGTTGTTGCTCTGACGAAGGCAAGCCCCCCTTGGCAAAACACTGGCTCCAGCGACATCCCTTGTTCAGCCATTGTTCATAAGTTTGAATCTCCACTACCTTTCCTCTATCTTGTTCTACAGTCAATTAGAGAATCTTATAATGGCTGTGTCACATTTGACGAACGGGGTCATCGTTCTTGATTAAAACTGTTTTTCCTGTTCACTTTACCATTTACCTTCAGTGTTCCTCAGCTTCTCGGCGTGTAATATCTTTGTCTACATCGCTCAGTCATCTTTTCTTTGGTGCACTGATTTTTATAATAATGTTACTAGTGGGAAGTCTGGAGTTGCAATTATTCGGCCACCATAAGGATGACGAACAGCACACGGACTTTCCTGTGATTTTGCATGGCTTTGATTATGAAGCAGGCCATGGCTTTTATCATTGTTTCGATAGTAAGTTTAATAGGTTTAATGGGATAGCTTAGGTTAAATGGAATGTAAATAATTGCTTGCCAAAGATGAAGGTTAGAAAACGGGGTACCCCCGCCAGTGTACGAGATGGTTAGATATTAGACTCTTCAGGCCACAGGGAAGCATCTCAGTGAGCTTGAAGAACTTGTGTCAAGCAGATCTCGTTGGTGTTCACATGCGCATGGTGTCGCAAAGAGTCGAAAGCGACTCGATGGTGCGTAATGTAATTCAACAGGCTGGTGTCCTAGCCACACATTTAATTATTTTACCACGGGTAATTGTTTTATGTTCAAAACTAATTCATCAATCCTATCAGGTACATAATTTCTGCGCATAATGAGTCTTGAGACTCTTCTGAGTACGCGCATATGTGGCTATATATACATTTAGGCAACATTTGGGCAGTAAGTAACAAGTACTCACCTGGGGGGATATCTTTTATATTTCAAACAGTTTTTATTCTTAATTTTAGAAAGTACATGGTAGAAGTTACAGGCTAAAGGGGCACAGTCATAGCCACACAAGATAATTAAAACGATGACATGTTCTGATTGGTATATACGCAAAATTATTCAAGCTAGGAGACGGAGGTAATTATCCGAAGCGCATCACGCGTTGAGCATCGAAGTGCGCCGAATAATATTATCACGTGGTTGATTCGCGTCTGATATCAAGCTTGACACGTTTTTCTACTGTGCTTAAATGCAACGTGTTTGGACATTGTCTAGGCGGCTCGTGCAAATTCGGGCCACGCGAAACTAACAGTGAGCCCATCGAGTAGCTTATAGCTCACTTCTATGTATGTAGATGTTCAAACGAATCATTAACTATGAGCAAAACAGATCACGTACGAACATTTCAGAAACTCCGCGAATAAAAATGAGAATCCGAAAGCTGAAACCCAAACTCACGCATGGAGCTGAATCATTGAGAACGTCGATTGCCGAGGGCATAGGACAAAGGCCGCTCGCTGCCAGCATCTCGAAAAGAGAGGAAAATTCTAAGCGCGAAGTGCTCATGATTTCTTTCGCAAATGAAAGAATTTCCTGTCAACTCGTAACCAACGTCAGACAACAAAATTTCTAACCGAACCGCTCGTCTGTATGATGCATAGAGAGAGATAAACTGTACGTCTACCGCAGGAACTAGAGAAATGAGCCATCATGGCGTCGTCTTCCCCTTGAAGCAGCAGTTTTCTCCACCTACATAAGCAAAATAAGAGAAGTTTTTGTTTACTCGTTCTAAAGTTTTGTAGTCGTCTCAAGCAAGAGTTATCACAGGGTAAAAAAAGTTTCGAGATCGAATTCACCGCAGCATACGATAGCGAAAGCTGCAGAGCTCTAGGGCGTTGACCTCGACTACGTAAACTCTACATGTCAGCATAGCGTCTGCACCACTAGCGCATTTAACCACTGGCTTGAAGTGCCAAAATGCAGCGTAAAAACTCATTAACATTCCAGTAATACTCCCAAGCCCATGTCTTTTTATTCTGTTTTGGTTATCCAATAACCCTCCATCCTACGCCTCGCTTAAATCGTTTGGACACGCTCTCGCATAACAGATCGAATGTGTTAAGGTCTTGTAAACCATCATCATTAAATTAAACGCTGTTGACATGAATTTCAAATAAAGTTTGGACGCGTCAATGTCAAGATTCCGTAGCTCCTTTCTGTCCAGTCTAGCGGTCTATTATTATTCCCTCTTTGTTTATGTTTACAGCTCTTGGTCTGTTTTTAAACCGCTGCTCTGCGGTCAGGGTCCTGTGCCGTGGATATATAATCAAAAAGCGCAATGGCTGGCAGGAACAGGCGGAGGGCTGAACCAGCTGCTGGCAGCCGATCCACTCGAAGGCTGGCTACTGTGAAATGAGAACCAAAATCATGGGCCCGATCAAAAGAGCTAGCTCCATAGAGTTTTTTTATTTAGAAACTCTATGGCTAGCTCAATCAGACACGCCAGGCGCGGGTCCCTATCAAAACGCCGAAAATCAAGAGGCCGAATTATGAAAAGGCCGAACGTCAGAACGCTGAAAAATTGCAATGCCGAAAAATTTAAATGCCTAAGAAACGAAATGCCCAAAAACCAAAATGCCAAAAAGACATAACCCCGAAAACCACATGAAAAAGAAATGACGCGCTTTGTGACTATATACCACTTGTTCGTTTTCCGCCATATCACTTAATTTCCACTGACACGAGCTTGTTAAACTCGTTCTGCAAAAGCACCAGGATCAGTGTATTAAACTAATGTAAAATTTCGTATTTTTCTGCATTGCATAAGACCTGCGACAGTGTATAAAGATACCTGAGGGATCCTTGCACACTCACTTGTAACTGTTCGTGATTTGTGCTAGCGAAAGGAATTGCGCAGTAGTAGGTTTTTCCGCAGCAAAGTTTAATTGAGCTGAAGCAATAGAACTGCTGCATGCTCTCCCGCCGCGCCCTTCCCTATAAGGACATTGCACCCGCAGCCTTACGTCAGCCGAGGCGGCTCAGTTCTGGGTTTCCAGCACGCATCGATGCCTCGCATCGACATCACAGTTTTCTCTCGTTTCTTTTAGAGCGCGGCTCTCAGGCGCCAGTTCCTGCAGCGAGCGGCGGCGTCCATCGTAACCAAGCGAACGAGCACAGCGAAGGATGAAAGAACGAACGCGGAGCGCAGCGGGGGATGAAAGACGGCGATAGCGCGAGGAGGAGGGCATGGCGAAAGCGGGAGAACAAAAGCCCAGTGCCGCGCAAGACAGGCTCTGCGGCGACGACGGCTATACGAGATGGCCCCAGAGTAGCGCGCGTCGTCTATGGAAACAAAGCGCTGCATGAGCGGAGGTCTGTCTGCGGCGGCTGCTGTGAATCGCGCCCACGTGTCCCACGCGCTGCCTCTCGTGATCTCCCGATTAGCGGGGCAGTCGCGCCACACTTCGCCCCGTTTGCAACGTGCCGCACAAGACAGATTGTCCGCGCCAGCGAATATATCGCGAAATGAAAACACATACAGAGCTGCACTCAAATTTCGCATTAGGGAGTATCGTAATCATCGATGATAATTTTTATTTATTATTATTATTTATTCGGCTAGTCAAGCGGCGGCGGTTTTCACGCACCGCGGCTAACCAAATAGAAGAACCAACGCGGTACGAGACGATTCCGCTGCAGCGTCACGACTGTTACTGACGTCACGGAGCAGCCCCATCGAAGACGACACACAGGGGCAGTGCCTAGCTATAGGGTAGTGAGTCGGAAGATGATATCAGATCATGGGAGCATATTTTAGACTATATAAGTCCTCAAAACCAGCCCACACTCCCGTCAGCTGTTCGGCGGCGAGTTTTGTTTTCTGCCTGTTGACGACTTAATAGATGTCTTGCGCCGACTGAGGTGTCGTGAGATGCTGGCAACATTACAGGCCTTATTTAGACGATATCTACAGCTTATAGCGGATATTTGTGATTGCGAGCCCAACAGAGTGTGATGTTCTGCCCAAATTTGTGACACCTACCAGAATGAGGCAGTTCCCAGGAGGCAGACAATCCTTCTTGTATAGGTCACATTCTTGATGAGCATAGCACATCGAAGTTTTCATGAACCGTAGGAAATTGAGGTGGAAACAATTTGAACATTTCAGAATATTCTTTTAAATTTTATTTTTATATTTCAGTGTAAAATCTTAAGCATTTCTTGTACAATTTCCTTAAATTTTGCATTTCAGAAATCATATTACATATCCCGACACGATATCTGTATCCCAAACATCTATCTTTGGAAAGTACGTTTCTTATAGCTTCTTTTGATATGAAGCACGTTGCAGCCATGATTACACAATCAGTAAGGTTCAGTAATGAAGCCTTCAAAAAGGGGCAATTCTTTCAAACATTATGAAGGAAATAATTAACTTCTCGTCGATGTATACGTGTGCGCCAATGCGAGTTTCGTTACATACTTTCACAGGAAAGTAGGTCGGACACTTACAGCCATAAAACGCCTTTTGCATTTAGCTCTCTTTACCACGGACACTTTGAATATGGGTCACGGGCGACTCTGGAGCGCCGTTCCCGATTTCAAGGCTTCTGGCGCCACAGCAACACAACCCCTACAGTCGCCAGCTGTTCGGCAGAGAGTTTCGTTTTCTGCCTTCGGACGGCCGACCATAATTTCTCGTGTCAGTAGATATATGTCGTACAGATGTTTGAATCTCATATACCTTAGTTACAGTGTCTCTACAGCATATAGTGGATATACCTCGCCCGCGTCCCAGCACAATGTGAAGCTTTGCCCAATATTTGCGGCACCAACCGGGAAAAGTCAGTTTCCACTAGGCAACGAAATTTTTTTTTTTTTTTTTTTGGGGGGGGGGGGGGGTCAGCATACGTCGCTTATGAACACTTTGCAAGGGGGGGGGGGGGGGGGGGTCAGCATACGTCGCTTATGAACACTTTGCAAGATTGAGTTTCATCGGCTGTAGGTGGATAGCAAAATCTCGGTTGTCGCAAGGGATTGTGAGGTACGGCATATTCTGCTACAACTTCCGCTTCGAGACCACGACGCCGTCTATGCCGCCGTCACTTGAAGGCCATGCTTCACGCGCTTTGTCTTTTATTTACTGCGGAACTTTGGTGAAAAACCACGATGCAAGCACCGCTGGGCAGTTCCAAAACGTAGGTGTGAGCTATCGCTCCTTCGTTCTTATGTTGGCGCCCTTAGAGTCGTGTATTTTTAGGTGGCAGGCATTTCATGCCCTAACGTGTTTGTGTCGCCTCAAATTGTCATATAACGTTTATCAAGCGCAAACGTTTGTCGAGCACAAATAAACGTTCGTTAACTTAAGAAGTAGTTTTTAATAAGTGGTAAGTCAACCTGATAAGTGGCTGTATGTTTGCTGTTGCTCGAGCCCGTGCAACAAGATATATTCGCCGTCGTTGTAACGCTTCCCATAACAAACGGTGTAGTCGATCGCTTCGTCCGCTGTCTTGTCTGCAGCGGTGCCCACCGCACGCCATTTCGTCGGCTACTGTGCCTGCGCAGTCTGCCGTTTTTCCTCAAGAGACGCATGTCGTGAATAACTACAGAGAGAAAGAACTGATTTAAGTATCTGAAAGTGCACGAATTATTTTGACGTTACCTCTTCCCCCCCTCTTTCGTGCAGCCTCAGTTGCCTTTTCGTTGTACCGGAATAAAGACGGCACATAATAAATGTGCTGAGGATCCTTGCTGGGTGCACGTGTGTGTATTTAACTGATTGTTAAAAAGGGCGTATTTGTACTAGAACGTTAGGAGACGAAGTTATTCTCCAAAACACTTGCCTGTGACGAAATGATCTTCACATATTCGGGCTCCTACGTTCGGTACTCACAGCTCGCCGTTCACGGTCGCTCGGTTTGACGGCAACTGCCCATTTACGTTTGTGCGCTTCATTCCATGGAAAATGAAACATTTTTTTTTTTTTCCTTTCACGGAAGAGTTCGCGCACCCTAATGCCTAGCAGCCAACCATAATCACGTTGCTGAAGCGTGTTTTCTTCGCGAACAGCGGGAAATCGCACTGCAGAAACTGCTGACAAGGCTGAACGAAGCAACAGAAGCGCTAACCCTCGAACCGGAAGTCGCTAGCTGACGACATCGTCACTTCGCTATCCACCTATTGAAGTCATAGTATCGATGCGAAAGCGTCAAGAAATGGCCCATTGAGAGAGAACACACGATAGCGCGCCAGGTGTTGCCTGAGGGGAGGGCATCGCCGTGACGCCACGTTCCCCTCGCTCTTGGCGAAAGCGTATACACCTGCTGCAGCGATAGCGCGCCAGGTGTTGCGTGAGGGGAGAGGGCATCGTCGCTATGCGTCGCCCAAATGGCATCGCCACGTCGGTGGCATGCGGCGGCGGCGGCGGTTGCAACCTACAGACATGACAGCGTCGGATTGTAATTCTGCTACGATGAAACTTTAACACAAACCCCTTTTCCAGCCATTTCTACCATAACAGCAGCGCTCTCGGGTATGTTACTTGCCAAAACCCCTTCCAGATGGCACTCGCCTCCTCGGCAGCGTAACGTGGTAGCGGCGCACAAAGGCGAAGGTGAAGAAAAAAGAAAGCTGCAGTTGCCGGGAAGCCTGACAAGCACTCAGGGATCTTTGACTGCTATGGCGTTCCACTCTTAAATGCGAAGCTTAAGCGTCCTCCAAATTTTTTCTAATGTACACTGTAAACCACTTTGCACCCTTAAGGGAGTTTCAAGAACCAAAAACACTCTATTTTCATTTGCAGAACCTTTCTGTAAGCGTTTAATATTCTTCATCTAAAACACATTTTGGTGCTGAACGTGTTGTGGGCTGCGAGAACGCCCGTTCTTTGTATACATGTCGTCGCCACCATGCTGATAATTAAAAGACGCTATAGTCGAAAGGCATTCAGTATAGTTCGGTTTCATAACAACAGGTCCGTGTGGCTTTGAGGCGTACGTCTATTAACTGAGTATGTCCAAACAAGCATAAATATTGAAACTTTATTAAGCAAGAAAAGGAGGGGTGGTCGGAGCCCTCACCACAGGCCTCTGCCGCCTACCTGACCTGGCTAATTAAGGACTTTTGTCCTGCCAGGTCGGAGCGGGCTATCTGTGTCTCCCGCTGCTCCATTGTATTACCAAGGTATACGTACTATCGACCAAAAACGTTTACGGACCAAGGGATCTGCCAAAAAGCTGCGTATCTCCGCAGCCTCAAAACGCAGCCGGGTATTCCCATTTCCAGCCTCTACATTGTGATGTACGGTTTTACTGGCTACTTTTAAAGGCTGCTCGGATATTTTGCGTTTTCTGAGATCCCGTATAACGTAAAATGATTCCAAACTGTTTTGATTCCAATTTCTGCAATCAGCCTCCACGATTGGTGAAAACATTTTCGGGCCACTCCCAACTTCGCCTGTCTGTCACGCGACGTCACGAAAACCGCGATAGCTGCCTGTCTGATATAACGTGTACACACTGATTATGCATGATTAAACCGCACAAAAGAAAAATAATTATTCCTGATTCGACACTTTTTCACCATTAGCCCTCTGATATTGGTCCAATGCTTTCTGGCTACGCCCACTTCGCCTGTCTGTCACACGACCTCACAAAACCGCGAGAAATCACCACGTCAAAGTGACGTGTACGCGAAAAAAATGCATTATTATGCCGAACAAAACTAAAAAATTTTCTGAATAGCCGCAGACTGCCCCGTTCCGAAAGGAATAGACGATGGCTGCCCGCCGATCGCTCATTCCCTCGCTACTCGCACCTGCGGGTGAGCATGTATTTATTTGCGCATGATAAACCTTTTTGCGTGGCAGTAAAACGTTATCGAGCCCATTATGCATTATGCTCTGTCGGCTGCTGCTCAAAGCGCGGCCGCGCGGGCGCCATATCTTGAAAGCGATCTGCGATGTGGGCGAAGTGCGCGCCCGCGCGGGCCTCACCAAAGGGATCTGCGATGGGGACTGTTACGGGCCGAGGTTTGGGGGTACCTTCAAAGCGTCTACTTGGAGCTCGAACCAGGTTGACCATCGGAGAGGGTCCAGCAGGGAAGACGAGGCGACCTAAAAGCAAGTAACATAGTTTAATACATGGTTACGGGTGAGCGGTGTGCTCCAAAGAAAGCATACAAGAAAAGTTCAGCGTGCATGCACCTGCACTCTAGGGCAAAGCAAAAGTGTTCTCCACGTGGCTGCTGGCTGGCTTTCTTATACCCTCCACCATCCGAGCACTTTCTCCCTCTCTTCTCCCCCACTGCAAGACATAGGGCAAACCTGAAGGAGTGGAGATGATGAGTGACCGGAGCGGGGTGAACGTCCTCACCGGGGGAGGAAGGTTGAGGGCTGGACGACAGGTTTCGTCTCTGACCCTCGCGACTGACACGTCGATCTATTCATGTTGACGAGCGAGATGGTTAGGCACGCCGATAACCATGCGTTTGCATGTGGTCCGAGCATGGTCGCTCAACGTGAATCGGAATGTACTACATGCGGTCCGGGCATCGCAGCTCTAAGGGAATCGTAACAGGACAAAGTGCATGCCTTCAAGAACTGTCATAGCAGCCTTCTAGTTTCTCTCAAGCGCTATCACCATCATAGTCCGCGCCTCTGTCACGTAATTGTACCAGTCAGGCCTAAGTTTATTAGAATCAATGCTATGTATTCCCAGTATGTCTGCAGCTTATAAGATGGCATAGTTTATTTTAATATTTATACTAGTTTCTCTTTGGCACCGTAGTGGCGCTTGAATTTTTCAAAGTAAAATGACTCAGAATATTCGTAAAGTACGACTTACACACAACCTACAGACATGATAGCGTCGGATTATATTTTGAATATACGAGAAGCATCATTCTGTTACGCGGAAACTCAAACACAAACCCCGTTTCCAGCTGCCGTGCGGAGCGACCAGCTCCGCTCGATTCCTTGCAACACAATCCAGATGGCGCGCGCCTCCGCGCATCCGCTAAGCTTTGGGTGAGGCGGCAGGTATTTTCCGAGGACTCCGCGCTGATGAGCAAGGATAGCTTTGGCATTATTGACTATATTACCTTAGCAGTTTTTGTAAAGCTTAGGAGTTCCCTCTGTCCCATCGGCGTGGCTTGCCTCAGTTCGTCAAAAATGTTGTGTACTCCCAAAGCTATATAGCATGCGCTCCGTGGAGGTACATTTAGGCAGGCCCAGAGCCGCCTTGAAAGCGGTTCGGATTATCGTGATGGCCTTAGTTTGCCAATACCGTCTAAACAGCACTAATTTCAATTTCTTCACGGGAAATTGTCAAAAGATGCGCTTTTTGCGCAAGTTTGTGAGTGTGCATATACGTTTGCACGTCTTACATCTTAGTTGCAGTACTCAAAGGCGAAAGGAAAGAATAGGGGCTAAACAAAAGGGGGGGTTAACTCGGCCTCGGGGGGGGGGGGGGGGTTACAACCCCCGACTCCCCCCCCCCCCCCCCACGTCGGTGCGCCACTGGTTCCTTTGTTGGGCGTTTTAAATACATCCGATATGATTTAGCTAGCCTCGTGGTTGAAAAGAAACGCCCTCGTGTAATTGTAGGTGCGCTCACCACAACCTGCGAGTTCGAGTTCATCGAGTATTGCGGCGTGAGAGACGTTGTCGAAGGCTCCTCCGAGGTCTAGTGCTAGGACAAGTCCAAAAGAGTGATGTGTTGTCTCATGTGTCTGTTTAGGTGTTGTCTTTTGCACCTCTTGGCCAGTTTCCGCCTCTCTTCCCATAGGCTGACCAGGTGAGAGCCTATCACCGGCGCCTCCGCTGTGCACAGCCGTACACTTGCTGAAGTTCATTCCCGCAAGTTGGTCGGGGCGGTATCCGACTCCTCCAGCGCCCTCTGGAGTTCTCAATAACGAGTAAAGTCGGTTAACTTAGTGATTTCTATTGTTCTCCGTATGTTGGACGTGGACAGCGCTATTCTGATCACGCCGTGATCGCTTACAACGTTTTCGTCGAGGGAAACCCATTGTGCGTCTCTGACGTTAATTGTAAATGCGTGATCGGGCGCCGTGTCTCTACTGACGCTGCATGCTAACCTTGCGCGTCGGTTTGCCGGTTTGATGGATTGCCGTAAGCCCAAGGTCGTTGCGGTGCGCTCGAGTAGGAATCCTTTGGGCGACGTTTCCGCGTAACCCCATAGTATGATGGGGTGCGTTAAGTCACCCGCTATCACCGCCTTATCCCTGGTGCCTGTTAAATCTTTTGTTGCCGAATTTGGAGTAGATCGTCCTCTTTGCTTTGGGCGGGACTGTAAACGTTCGCGATTAATGTGTGTGCCTTATTTCGCTTCTTTAGCAACACACTGATAACTGCGGGATTAGTATCTCGCTCAATTTGTGGAAGTGTTAACAACTGAGCGTTCATCGACTTGCTCACCAGCGTGGCGACCTTCGCTCAGGGTGTAATATCCCTGCAGTTTGGATCGACTTTGCTCAGACCTCCTGCTGACATGTCACGTCCGGAGCGATTTCGGAGTTTTGGATAAACTGTTCGAGCGCTTTCTTGGAGAAGGCGGCAGTTCTACTGATAGATCTCCAACTGTTCTAAATTTGGCATTCGTTGTGGTTTCTTAGCGTGATTAGCCATGTTGTCCACTCTTATTTTAAGCCCATGACGTTTCTGTGTCCGAGCCGTCAGATTCTGGTACGCAGTAGCAATTATTTTACCTTTTGCCGAACCCGCCCCTGCGCAATTAACCGCAATGGTATTGGTGGCGGACAATACCTTACGCTTTTCGAAATAGTTCGAGCATATATATATATATATATATATATATATATATATATATATAGTTGCTGAAATTACGTTAGCTTTTGATTAACTAGCGTCGTCATTTCATGTATGAAACAGAAGTTGCTGGGTAAAGCTTGCTCTAAATTTATTGTGTTGTAACTTTCGCCAGTAGATTGGCACATAACACTACATAATATTGAAGGAAAGAGCAAACAAAAAGTTCGCCGACGATTACGACACTCCCCAATGCGAAATTTGAGCGTAGCTCTATGTGTTTTTATCTCGCGATATATTGGATGGCGCGGACATTCTGTCTCGCGCGGCACGGTGCAAACCGAGCGAAGTGTGACGCGACTGCTTCGCTAATCAGGAGATCACGAGAGACAGCGCGTGGGAGACGCGTGGGCGCGATTCTCAGCAGCCGCCGCAGACAGACCTCCACTCATGCAGCGCTTTGTTTTCATATATAGTATCGGTGGATGCGCTCGCCGCATGCGATCGGTGAACAGACGACGGCGCTAGGGAGTCTCCATGTACGCGTACATGGAGGCTCCCTAGACGGCAGACGGCGCGCTGCTCTCCATGGCGCCATCTCGTAGCAGTCGTCGCCTGTCTTGCGCGGCACTACTCTTTTCTCACGCTTTCGCCATACCCTCCACGTCCGCTTTCCTCGTCGCGTTTTCTTCGGTATCGCCGTCTTTCATCGCCCGCTGCGCTCCGCGTTCGCTCTTTCATTCTGCGCAGTGCTCGTTCGCTCGGTTACGCCGAGGGACGACGCCGACGCAGAAACGGGCGCCCAAGAGCTGCGCCCTAAAAAACGTGATGGTTACGTTGCTGTTTGGAACTCAACGCCGGCTAGAAATATGTGCCTGCAATGGCAGTAATCGTTCCGAACACTTCGCTGCACAACTTTCGAAGCATTCCTGACGAGTTCAACCTAGTTTTCTGCAACGGGTACATTTCGTGGGTCGTTCCCGCGGGTATGTGCCCTAGGATCCGCTGGTATGTGCCGCTCTTCAACAAACCTCTGACGTCAACTTATGCCACTGGGTAACACAACAGACACTATGCACTGCACTCGCATCAGTTCGCAACACGTCGCAAACGTATCACCCGTTCGCTGCAGACCAGTTATACGATTCATAAGAAGCCATTCTCAACACACGGCCATGCTAGATCTACCAAACCGTGTATGCTTCGCGTTGCGTCAATGTCAACTGGAGTTGAGCCGCGGCTTAAATTTCTAATGCGATTAGCATTCTCAGGGTACTTGACGAACTTCACCGGGGCTGTCTGTCTGTCTACCTTCCTGTACATCCATCTGTTTAGTGTGTCTAACCGTTTTCCCGTCAAGTTGGGTCACTGGGTCAGCAGTCCATGGTCCAATGGGTATAGCGCATCGGGTTGCTCCTGAGGGAACATGGTTCGAAACCCACCGTCGGACCAACTTGGGTCACTGTGTGTGTGTGCCACTTAGTCTGTATCGCTTTCAGTGACCAAAAAGATCCTTTAAAGTTTCTCTGGCGCTCAGCGGAATCGAATCCGCGCCACGCGCGGACTTTGCGGCGTCGTCACTAGATGGCGCAGTGCAAATTGCGCAAGGAGCACGGCTGCATACACGTTTCGGCGTTGGCAATACGGCGAGTTGCTTTACTGCTAATCGCATTAACGTCGCCACTCATCGAGAGATGAGTTCTGCCAGGTTTTTCGTTAGTCGCAATGACATGATTAAACATACAATGAAGCCAGAATAGGCATAAGGGAAATTATGCCTTATACGTTGATCTGAAATGTATAATACGAGAACGGGAAATCGAAGTGGACTATTGGACAACTTGACACAGGTGGGAGCGAAACCCACATCACCTGCATTACGCGTGCGGTGCCAGAGGGGCACAAAGAAAACGTAACGCAGAGTTATAGGTCGATGGTGTATTCGTCTAGGAGCCTATCATCGTTTTTCTGTACGAGAATGTACGACTTTGTTGCGTAGAAAATTGCCACCGAAGGTCCGGCCGCCCCGCTGCTCTATTTGAATCGCCCACGCAAAAAACGAACGAATTGACACAATTCCCACGTGACCCTCTCTCTCTCTATCTGCCGCTCTGTGAATCAGCGAGCGCTGACGTCACATGAGGTGCCACAGTGAGAAATAGGTGGCGCCACTCCAGACTTTTCATTTGCATCATTTTCCCGCTTACAAAAGCTCTATTCTCGTTAGGAATGGCGAATCCGTTATTACTATAGAAGCCTTATCTTTCAGTCTAGCTCGATCGAGAGAATACTTTTCCTTTGCGTCCCCTTTAGGCTACGTTTCAATTAAACAACTTCCCCTGTGCTTTCTCCAGTGGTCAGTTTTTTGTTTTTGTTTTTATTCGGCAGGATTTGCCGCAAGGCATAAAGAACAAAAGTAAGTTAATGAAAAGCTTCAATCTCTGCATCGTGCAACAACTTGTTTCATCATACGGTTGTCAACACCTGCAATACTGTTCACAACTGTCTTGGTGGTCTCCTCTAGCATACTTTGATTTCCGCTCCGCTCCTGGCTAACGGCCATGGAATAGATAGAGGTTTCCTCCGAAAAGCGGTGCTGTACCTGCCCGCCATCCATCCGCTCTTCAACACATCGGAACACAGATGCCACGAGGGGACATATCTTGCGACAATCACTTGCGACGTATTCGGCTACGGTATCGCCGTCAGGCGTGCGCTGATTGGCTGGTTGAGCAAAATCGGTTGACCTGATTGGCTGGTTGAGCACTACGTCACGCGAAGGCAATAGCATATCGCAGAATAAGTCGAAGTCACACACCCCCCATGCACACGCACGATCATCCAAGCTCGGCAAGTGGCGTTAAGACAGCTCACAGTATCGACAGCCGGGTACGTACTTTGACAAAAAAAAAAAAAAAAATAGGAGAGGAATTTTAGTGACCTCCTATCCTAAGTACCTCTTCACAAAATGTCATTTAGCACGTCCCAGCGCGGGAGTGCTTAACGGCATGCACCCGACGACGCCCGACACAACACAAGAGACTCCTTCCATGCGTGACATACACCTTTTTTTATTTAAAACATGGACCCAAACGTGCATAGGCACCGACCGGCACTACCCGTCTCGAGTTCTCGCCAGAGAAACAGCCAACGCTCTCTCTCTCTTTCCTTTCTTTTAAAGTAAAAAAAAAAAAAAAAAACTGCAAAAGGCTCACGCGGTTAAGGACGTGCGCCCCCCAAAGGCAACAGAGGTCGCTGCGTAACACTCGGGACGTCGTGATCTTACTTCGCCAAAACGCGACACATCGTTCCTGCGAAAGTGGGGGGGGGTTTAGAAGGGAGCGCACCTTTCTAAGGCCGCAGAAGAAATACGTCGAAGCTTTTTTTTTTTCTTCTTCCCTTTCATTCTCGAGCTGCTTCCAAGCCGGACAACTTGCTCGTTAACGCCGCCAGGCGACGCCAGCGGCGACACAGCAGATTACCGCGCGCGCCTGCCCCCGCTTTACACATATAGCAACTCTTCTCTTTATTCCGACGTGTCTTATTCTTTTTCTGCAAACAAAAGGAGCTAAGCGGCCGCGAATGGCCTCTTCGACGGGGGTATCAGGTGTTCGGGCAACTCTGTGGGCAGATCGTGTCCCGCCACCTTCACGCTGATCAGGTGCATCGCGAGCGCGAACTCGTCGGCGTCCAGCATGCCGTCCTTGTCCAGGTCGGACAGCTTCCAAACCTTGCCCAGCACCGAGTTGGGCAGTTTGCTCTTGACCATCTCGCCCTTCGCCGCGGCCCCCGAAATCTTGCCGTCCACGGGACCCAGCGAGCTGAACAGCTCGTCGTACTTGAACCGCTCCCGGGCCACGATCCAGTCCGGTTCCAGAGACCCGGCGTCCACGCCTTCGCCGCGGCCGTAGCCGAACGGACTCTGCTCGAGTCCGTCGAACGCGCCCCCCTTGACCACGGCGTCGTCCCTCTGTTCGGTCTGTTCGTGCGGTATCATGGCCATCAGCTGGGCGATGTCCTCCGCCAGCATGCGGTCCACCGTCTCCAGGAGCCGCGGCTTGAGCGCGTGGAACTTGGTGAAGTCGTGCTGCGCCAGCTTCTCCTGCATCTCGCGCAGGTCGGGAAAGTCGCCCGGCGATATCTGCTGCTCGCGCTGGATCTCGGCGTACAGGTTGCCCAGGCCCTTGATGAGCTCCTTCTTTTTGCTGTCCTTGCCGAACATGGACGGCATCTCCTTGCGCAGCGAGCTGATGATGTGCGCGTGGACCTGCGAGTCGCAAGAAGAGAAAGAGAACAGCGTCATACTGTTGAACCTTATTACCAGAGAGTCTTAGAGAAAGCATTCGTTATACAGGTCACTTCGTTGCAAAGGTCGCGCGCCGCACAGCTCGCAATATAGAACCGCGGGACAGAATTATTCTTTCGTTATACAGGTCATTTCGTTGTAGAGGTCTCCGTTGTAGAGGAGCTCGACTGTACCGTGTTACGGTAGACGTAGACGGCAGTAATGACGCTGGCTGTGACACCTCGCGACGCTCTGTACAACACGTGAAACGTTCTAGTGGTACATGGGCTATTCTCGCCAAAGCAATACGAAAGAGAAGAACTGCATCATGTACGCTCGCATCGCTGCCCACGCTTTACACCAGCAGTTAAGTAGCACGTGGTCCGTTATTGCAATAACTCTGTGTCGATACTCTCTGGTTAAACTATCGCAAGCTCAATTTCTTTTTCTTGATGTCAACTAGAATGTCGGCTATTCCCGTTTTTCTCTGATCCACACAGCTAGCTTCCTCTTTCTTAACGTTACGCCAAACATGTTTCGTTCAATCGTTCTTTGTGCGCTCCTTAACTTGTTCTCGAGCTACTTTGTTAAACTCCATTGGTAACCTTTGGGAAGGTACGCGAACGTAACGGTGCTGGGGCCGCAGCCATCTACATTTCTACTAAAAACGTTCACGGACGAAGTTGGTTACGAACAATCCGCTTCCGTCTAATTATGCTAACCTTGATTAAATGCTAATGACTAAAATTCAGCCACAATCTGCCAACCTGGGGTGCGCCAACACTTTTGGCATAAATTCAAAAATACGTTATCTACGCTTCGCAACCGCATACATGCGCAGGTGAGAGGTATACGGCGATGCCGAAAGCACAGCGCGGAAGGAAAAGAAAGAAAAAAAAAAAGAAAACTCGCTGTTTCAGAGAGTGCTCCAGAAGGATTGCTTAATTAAAATAAAGTAGAAAGTGCATGCGACACCTCCTAATGTAACACACGTGCTCTCTGTCGAAAAAAAAAAAAAGCTTTTTTATTGTTATAGGGTTGTCTTTTTTTTTTTTTCATCTCTTTTGAACCACTTAGCAAGGTACGGGATTTCTCAAGCAAACCCGCATTCTACATAAGCGAACGCGTTTCGATGAGCCAACCGAGAGTCCGTGGGCACACATAGTTGGGCACACAAACGCGCCATCGTTTTCGTCATACATATTTTTTTTTCTTCTTCTTCCGAGAAAACTCATTTCGCGCCAGTTGTAGGATAACTTCCTGGGTAGCCCACTGCACGTGCAACAGCCTTTAAGCTATGTGGCTTCATGTACACAGCCTCTCTCTTTCTCAGCTTCCATCGGTTTGCAACACACACATACACAAGGAGACGTGCACCTCGGCTTGGAAGGCGTCCAACCACGGTATACAGAGTTAAGTATACGTATATCTCGGTCGAGAACCGGTCGCAGCCGTGAAGCGCTGATGCAACTTTGCTCGAGAGAATGATGCGCGCGGCCGAGCGAGAGAGGAGGCGATTGAGAGGGGGAGGAGGAAACGGAATGGGAAGAAGGGGGTGGGAGCCCTCCTACTAAACTCCACGTCTCGCGAAAACCGTGCATTCCACTGGAAGCCGACGACTTCAGTGCCATGCACCTGTCAACCCGTGAACTTTAATAGTCGTAAATATCCCAAGGAACACGACACCGGAGGGGTAACCGGCGGAAGGATTGCAAGCATTCGTCTACTTCTTTTTCCAGGGCACACAATAACCATAATACGCAACACTTTCCCGATACGGATAATGAAACGTTGCCCACCGAGACCACGCTTTCGCCATTCCTGTAGCCAAGTCAAGAGAGAAGCCACAATTGATAACGTTCGCCCCCATCGAATGACAACTGCAGACTTTCGCTACTTGGTTGACACGACGCACATTGTTACAGTGTCTGTATTAGAGAACACGTTCTTACCGTTCCTAGCCGAATTAGAAGAGAAGGCGCGACTACACAACGTTCCCCCGAGCCGATCTAACCAGTCCCGTTGGCGAAAATCTTTGATTAGTGGGCCAGTCGACGTGGAAGCATGTTGAAAACACAAGACACGTAGCGAACTCTTCTGCTGTGTTCCCACGTTCTAGCGCTACACTTTAACTATGAGTATTAATTAGCACGTCACGTTTTACGCAAAAAGGACAGCTGCCGCGCGATCTAGTTTCAGTCTTATGTTCCATTCTCATGTTTCTCTCTCTTTTTTTCTTCTTTTTTTAATTCAGCACACTCGCTCGTTATTTCTACTTTCCGCGCTGTTTTGCTAGTCTATTGGACTCTGACACAGTTCTGCATTAGTCGATCTTCAATCTCTCCCGAAGAAATTCTTACTAGGATGCCTGTTTCCCCCTAACGTAATTAATGACTTCGTGCCTTTTATATACGGCATCTGCTTCACATCACCCCATCATCTTCAAAGTCGGCAAATATACGAATTGTCGGCTCAGATTCGACGATCCAACGATTCGAACGAGAGATTGCCATTGAAACGACCGCGGCCACGATACATGCCGTACAGCCATGGCAAGTCATCGCGAGACGCCATGTTTGTCTTGACAGCACGAAGCGCTTCCGCATGCTAAGCACTTATCGCATTCCCTTGGCGAAGCAGACCATGCGAAAGAAAATGCGCGCGCGCGCGCGGTGTGTGTGTGTGTGTGTGTGTGTGTGTGTGTGTGCGCGTGTGTGTGCGTGTGCGTGTTGGGAAGGGGACGTAAGAGAGCTTACGGGCCACCGAGAACTATAAGCGATGCCGACGAGGAAGACGGGTGATTGTGCGAGACGAGCGAGCTATTACATAGGTAGTTCCAGCGCTTCATTATAGATACGCTTCATAATGTCAAGGGCTTTCCCTGTTCTTCTGACTTCTTTCTTTAGTTTTGCTTTGCTTTTTATCTGGCTTGTATCCCGCAGGTTCACAAATATAGGCCGCTGTGAGCTCTAGACTATACGGTCAATCGGATTCCTCCAGACTCGTCGGCGTATAAACTGTGAGTGCATATAAAGAGCCAAAACACGAGTTAGTGTTTATTGAATGTCCGCACAAAGCGACACGGAAGGCTTTATTCGGACATTGTAGAGAGGCTAATGCAATGCCGCCGCCGCTGCCGCTGATGCGCGGAGGCGAGCGCCATCTGTTGGTGGTAGAAGGAACCCAGCGGAGCGCGTACTCCGCTGCGATTGATTGGTGTATTCGGCACGGTCACGAAACCCGCCAAGGTTCGCTTTTAAGAAGTGTATGTGTGTGTGTGTGAAAAGCGGGAAGCCGGTAATGCGGTAGACAGGAGATGGGAGAGCTTAGAGCAAGAGTTTGTATGTGTTTATGCACACACACACACACACACACACACACACACACACACACACACACACACACACACACACACACACACACACACACACACACACACACACACACACACACACACACAGGGGGTACTTGGACATCGCAGGGGACGACGGGCCTTTCGTTCTGCAGTGGACATAAAAGTAGAACGATCATGATATAATTCTCTTATTCCGCTGCGGTATACTCCACTCGACGTTTTACCTCCACTTAAAGGTGTGGTGCCTCAATGAGCTCCTCCCCGCCTTCCTGGGGGGCGGGGGGGGGGGGGGGGTGGCAGAACACATTCGAGGCACCCTACTTCATTGTGATGATGATGATGATGGTAATAATGGTGATGGTGATTTATTGGCACACCCCATCGGGGGGGGGGGGGGGGGCTGAACACACACACACAGAGGGTGGTCTGCTCCTGAACAACACTTTGCAATGTGGAGATCGCGGGTCCGAACCCTCAAAGAGGGGCGACGTAATGCGTGAGCATTTATCGCTACATCGCCCGTTAACGTTAGGAAGCTCCTTGCTCCACACTCATGGCCGAGTGGCAGACTCAGGGCCACCACTTATCGAGAGCAAGTTTACACCAGGAAAGCCTTGGGGAAGAATGCCAGCGAGGCCCTCGACTTTCATCATTCTTGCTGTGCCTTTGCCTGCGCATGCGCTGTAAGTCATGTTCGCAATGGAATACCAACTAGCCCGTACCCAAACCCTGGACTGAGGGCTGTGACTTTTTTTCTTTTTTAATACAAATAAAGCTGCTTCTCTCTCTCTATCCAACTGTGTCAGAGAGCTACTTGGCGTGAGCCCCGGAGAAGTATCTTGTGGGGTTGTGGCCTACAATGGCATACGAGCACCGGGCTGCTGCTGTGCCGGGATGCCGAGGCACGAGCCCACCATCTGGGCACCTAAGTCCAGGGGCTCCGGAAGTGTATTTTGAGTGTAGGGGGCAGGAGCCGGGGCTCATTTCACCTACACACTGTTTTGTTGTTATTGTGAAACCAGGGCTTACTTTAGCCTGTTAGAGGGGGGTCACTGCAACCACACGTTTTCCCCTTGAATGAAGGCTAAAGGTGGGGGGGGGGGGGAGGTCACGTCCCCTCCCCCTCCTTTCCGGTGCCCCTGCACGTTATTATTTTATATTTCTGTGAGTTATTCGGCAAGCCAACAAGCATCCACGGTCAGCAACGCCCGGGAGGTATTCGCTAAAAGAAAAAGCTTGTGGCTTTAAAATGCGAAGACGTACGCGAGCACCTCCTCTCTCAAGTCTGCGCATGCCGCTCGAATCGGCGCGCGGCATCGACCAGCGGGCGCCGGCGAACGCGCCCGAAGCGATGCGGGACCGCGCCGTCGCCGCAGCATTGAAAATGAATGACCCACGTCCGTTTATTCCTCGCGTTTTCTCTGGCAAGAGTTCGCACGTATTCTACTACACAAGCGGGCGTGCCGGCGTATAGGTACAACTAGGAAAAAGGATTAAAGGGCAGCCACTTATGCATACGACTTGCGACACATATTCCCGAGCAGTCGGGTGATACATAACCTTGCGCGTCCGTGAAATAATGTACTCCGTTTCACAATGATACACCCGGCAGGTGATAGCCGATGCATACCCACCGCCTCGACCGCGCCCCAGCGGACCCGCAGCCCACAACGCGGACCTGCCCCGGTCTCTCGCTCGGCAGAGCCAAACAAGCCCCCAAAACGCTTCCACCTAGGCCACCGGACTGGCACGCCTGGCTGCATCCTATTCCTGAACCGGATGTGCCGATCCGTTTTCCTTTCTTTTTAATAGCATTTTGTTTCTATGCGTAAGAGCAACCTCGGAAACCTTTATTATTGCGACAGCAATTACACGTACACTCCAGGCGCATTTCTGCCGTCGCCGTCATCGTGATGTTCCGTATAAAGTCCAAGGGCGATAACATCGTCACGGTGCGCACCGTATGCTGTATGTGTTTGACTTTACCCAGTGTTTCTTTTACCTTTCGCCCATACGACTTTGGTCAAGGGCCGATCATATCAAACGTGTCCCCACCATCACCACCACCACTTGGCCCTTTTAACGAGATTCGAGGCGTGCTAGCTGCACCGGACGCTTGGCTCGCATACAAGTGAACGGTTCCGCTTACTCGAGTTTTAAAAATTCGAATTAACGGGGTTTAACGGCTACAAACTGCGCACTGAGTTGTGACTCATGAGCGGGAACAACGAGGGGGATCCGAGTGGTTAAATTTCTCGTTAGTCACACAACGCCACACCAAGTAACAGACAACGAAGCTAGAGAAATTAAGCTAGTGGAAATTAAAGGTTCCGTTTAGTTTAACCGTAAAAAAAAATGACAAGGTAAAAAAGGGAATGAAAGTGGACGAAAAGATGACATGCCGCAGCTGCGGGCGGCCGAACCGGCGTTTCGGTGCAGACCGCCACGTTCTATATTGCATTCGAGTGGGACGTCCGAGAGGGCCCGGTTACAAAGAAAGCATTTTCGCTCGGGAATAGCCGTGGAGTCACGGGACCGCAGTCCAGGGGCGGCGCTGTTTTCCACATTTAAGTTCTACGCATCAAAAAGAAGGTGGGAGAAACAGGGACAGTAAATTGGATGCGAAGGACGCAAACAATAAATACCATGGGAGAGTCACAAGGAACGGTACGAAGGCAATGGGAAAGAAAAATCTGTACGATAACACAGAGGACACTGCGCCTTGCTACTTGAGGCCCCTGGGATAGTTGCCCGATGAGAAAAAAAAAAGAAAAAAGAAAAGAAACATACAGGAACACATATTCGCAACAGGGTGAGACCTATGTGTCGGCATGCAGCAAACATCCGGAGACAACTCGGCACATCTTAATGGAATGCGAAGGTCATCACCCAAGCGAGACAGCCGTAGGCAACGTCCATCTTCCAAAAGCACTGATATATTCAAAGCGGGCGGAAGCATACATAACCGGTCGGCAGTCGAGATAAGCAAAGACACTTATCGCATTGGCGGAGAAAAAGCAGGGCAGAAAGATTGGTAGAACCTGATACGTTACATGCTTAGGTATAGCGGTACAAGGTAGATTTTGAAGCTGTTTTTTTAAGGAAGATAGAAAAGATAATAATGCAAGGTTGATAAGCATGTAAGATTACATGCATTATTAGCCCACGCAAGCCAGGTGCGACTATTGGTCACCGCCGTGTTTCGATGGGGTGTGCCAATAAATCACCACCACTATTATTACCATCATCATCATCACAATGAAGTAGGGTGCCTCGAATGCGTTCGAGGCACTATATCATCATCACCGAATTATGACGGTGATGATGATATAGTGCTTCGGTGTCGCGTATATGCGAGTAACTATCCGCAGTCATCTTGCATGCAGCTCTGGCCAGACAACCAGAAAATGAGCAGATGAACGTTAGCACCACGGGTTGTCACATTCTCTATCTGTCTTTTTAAACTCTTTGCGCCCCTCAACTGCACAGCATGGTAGACCTTAACAACTGTCTTGCTCGCGTACACGCGCGGCTGTCGATGCCCCAATCCTGATTCGTCCAGCTCCGGCCGGCCCATTTTCGCGCAGAGCTAGCGCAAGCGAATGGAAAAAAATTAGAGTCCACATGACGTGGCAGAAAGCTTATCTCTGCGCAACGCCGCAGCGAATGCTTGAGAACCACACCGGCACTGGCGCGAGGGTATAGATACGGTGGCTAGATGGGTAGTATAGATAAACAAACACAAACGGATCGGATCCGTATACGCATGCACAAACGCGTCAAGAGGGGGAACCGCGCTGCATAGTACAAAAGGAGGAAGTGCCAATCAGCGTTTCTTTGCGTTGCGACACGCATGTATACGCGTTCACGCCCATGTTTGTACAGAAGCGCGCGCGGAACTCCGCAGCAGCAGCCAGCAACAAAAAGAAGCTTTCCGGGTTTCACTGATGCAACAACGGCGAAGGCGTGAACTGCGGGTCGGTGACATACATCGTGTTTACTTTTTTTAACGCCTTAGCATTACGAGTGTCAAAGTGAAAAAAAAAAAAGTGTTTATGAAGTTACGGGAAGCCGGTCACGTGGAGTATAATCGTCAGTTGCACTTCGCTTATCGAAGAGGCAGAACGTGCGCCGAATGAGCTTCTGAAGAACAATTTGCATGTGGTGAACGCGCGGTTTACGTCACGGATCCGGGACCTCAAGGATGTGCGACGTAATGCCCTAACGCATTTCTCTAGCATTGACCGCTAAATCGCAACTGAATTTCTTTTCTTCTTCCTCCTCCCTTTATTGTTATATAGAAGCCAGACTTGCTTGTGACGTACACGTTTTACGTGAACGGCCGCGGCGACTGTGTTTGTGCGTGAATTCAACGAGTGTTCTGGCTGTATATACAAACCTGTTATATCACGCAACCAGCATTCGTACATGGCTGAATGAGGCAGTGGACATAGCGAAAGCCGGCTCCTCTACAGATGGTGTTTGACCTATAAGGCACTCCATAGGTCATGCGAGCGTTCCAGGAGTTAAAGCTGTACAAAGAGCCGATCGAAGGTGAGCACTAAGTTGCCTCCCAAAGAAACGGCATATATACAGGGTGTTTCAGCGAACACTTTCAGAAATTTTTAGAGGTTGCCTGCGGCTGCTATCGCAATTCTAGCTCATAAGCTGGTCTACTCGAAGAGGCGGACACGCACAAAATACTGAAATGCATAATCGACTAATTAACAAAAATTCACTAATTAAGTTTTTAACTAATTACCTTATGGCCCGCATTACAATTTTCAAACTCTAGCCGCGGAGTTCGCAAGGCGGATCCACTCGGAACGGATTCTCAGGATGGCACCAGTTTCGAGATATTAATTCCCGAACTTTGCGGAGAAATGCATTGGCGTTCCAGTTCATAAAAAAAAAAAAAAATCGTTTTATGCACTGACGCACAATAGCAACTGGCAAACTTCCAATGACAAACTTGCCTTCCAGCACTTACTTTCTCGGTCGGCTGTACAGTACAGAAAATTAGTGACTCCTTTTGCTAGGTATACGTATATCTCGACTTGTATTTGCTGAAGGTTTTCCTTTGCTGAATGTGATTATGCTGCACTATTTATTGCGAGCGGTACACGGTGCGCGATCTTTACAACGAAGCGACCTGTATAGACGAAGGACTTAGTGGAGGTCCCAAGCGCTTCGTTATATAGAGGCGTTCGACTATAATTACGTCCTATACTGTTGATCCTAACGGCCGACTGCAACGAAATCTCACTTGAGATAAATTTGTTTTACTTAGTAAATCTTTTAATTGGCGACCTGGGAATTGCGATATGGTGTGCAAGTATTCATACGGTATTTCGAATTTAAAAAAAAAGAAAAATAGAAAACCACGATGCCTACACACACACACACACACACACACACACACACACACACACACACACACACACACACACACACACACACACACACACACACACACGTATATATATATATATATATATATATATATATATATATATATATATACACGCGTGAGCGTGCGGACGGCACACCACAGCAGTTTGGTATGTATACAACGCCCGGCCGTGGAATTCACGTATAAAGAAGCGTGGTGCCGTGCACGGCAAAATCGGGCCGGCAATCCGGGGAAAACCAACGACTCGTTATTAGTCGTTGCAGAGGAATTACAGAGCGCGCCGTCTAACCAACAGCATGACAGCGCAAGGTCAGGAGAGAATAAGGAAAACAGAAACGCAAAGATATATACTATCGATCAACCACCTTGTAACAAGCCCTTACCTCTCCTCTACTCTCCCCCCCCCCCCCCCTACACACACACACACACACACACACACATACGAATTACCCCTCGCGAAGTATAAACGAGAATAATGGTATACTTCCCGGTGTCGGAGGTGCACCATCGATCAGGAGATAACGTTTAAAGGGTCACCCAAAGAACTAATCTATAATCTGATTCTGGGGTTGTACGTGCCAAAACACCGATCTAATTATGAGGCACGCCGTACAGTGGGGAACTCCGGATCATTGTTGACCACGTGGGGTTTTTAGACGTGCACCTAAATCTAAGCACACGAGCGGTTTTTCTTTCTTTCTTTTTTTTTTTTTTTTTTTCATTTCACCCCCCGTCGAAATGAGGGCCTCGCGTCCGGCACCGAACCCGTGACCTCGAGCTCACCGGTGCAACGCCATAGCCACTATAAGCTATCATGGCAAGTAAAATGCAAAAACACGAGAAAATGTGCAAGCGCGCGAAGGGCAAGGGGACGTAATAGCACATGTTGAGGATGGAGACCTCGAAACTGGTGTATTGGTCAATTAGTATATAGGATTTTTAATATTACCCAAGTGAACGTACCGCTTTTTGTCGTGCAAGTACTACGCACTATATCGACCAAAAACGTTTACGGGCCACTGTATCTCGGAAAACGCTAAATATCCGAGCAGCCTTTAAAAAGCAGCCAGTAAAACCGTACACCACAATGTTGTTCCCATATACCAGTAGAGGCTGGAAATGGGAATACGAAGCTGGGCGTTTTGAGGCTGCGGAGATATTTGTCAGATCCGTTGATATCCGCAAACTTTTTTGGTCCACAGTAGGCGTCTTACTCCTGTGTTCAGAAAGGCGCCTCATAACTTGAGGCCCACATGCTTGACTCGGTCAAGTAGTGATAGTAGTAGTAGTAGTAGCAATAGTAGTTGCTAGTAAAGGTAACGCCTGACGTGAACGCGCCCAAGCAAAGCCAATGAGCATTTTGGTCACACGTCAGACGTTATCTCGACCAGGTCAAGCGCGAGCTTCAAGTAAAGGCGCGTTTCTGAATACGGGGCTTATGGCACACATTCGGGTCCTATGCCGCGCTTCGACTCGCCTTGCATGCGATGCGAAGCCCTTTCGAGATTATAAAGTCGGGGAAATTGAGGCTGCACGAACCGAACGTTGCATGTATGTTCTTAGAGCACAGGGATGAGCCACGTGACTATGGGGTGCTACTCATAGCCACCACATTGTCAAACGTTTTTGAATGGCCGCTTTTTAACGATCAGAGAGAGTTGGAAGCAAGCATTGTAGGTATAGAACGGTAACACTACACATTAAACCACTTAACACCCTTAAGAGTGTTAAAAAAATGCTCTCTTATTTTACAGCCTTCATTACACCCAATTAGCGCCCATTTTACTCAAAACACGCTATAGTAAGGGTCTACGCGAAAACATTTATACAAATAATAAAAAAAAAGCCCTAAGGAAAGAATTATAACCCTATACGAAAGTAAGAGACTTAGATGGGCTAGTTTGTTGCTGGCTTGATGAAACATGGTTAAATCGGCGCGTGTAAGGACGGGATATGAAGAAAGATTGGGACTCGGCGATTGTCCTCAATGCATTCTTCGTACACGCACCGATTTAACCACGTTTCATCAAACCTATACGAAAGGCGTTCGCACGTATACGTTCGCTACAGTTGAAAACTGTCCTCGCAGATATAGCAATGTTAGGTTTCAAGCGTAACGAACGCATTTTCTTCGACGCAGGATGTGACCTTGGGCAAGGTGTCTCATGAAATGAAGCAGTTGGAGTTCCTGGACAATTTATACATATACCGATACCAATATGTGCAGAGCTGAAACGTGGCTCCTGTGAGGCTCAGCGGTTAGGGCGTCTGGTTTTCACGTGAAGGTACTGGGTTCGAATCCACCTCCTTGCAATTCTTTCATAACCTATTTTAAGAATGATGCCGTTTGTGTAGCAATTCTAATTAACAACTCGCACACAATGGAAAGTCTACCGAGCTGAGGGTGTCTTCCTCTCCCCCCCCCCCCCCCCCATTTCGCTTCTACTTCAGCCAAACACCCTTCGTTGGGATGTTAATCAAATAAGGATGCTTGTATTAGCACCCTAAGGATGCTCGTGCGGCGACAAATTGATTTACGCCCTTAAGGTTGTTAAAACGTTTAGCGTGTACGCTAAAATACTCCAAATGACCCTAACCGCGAACGGGAACCTTCCCGCCCCGCCACCGCATACAGCTCACGTCAACTCGCCTGGCGAAGTTGCACCGATTATACATATACGTAGCTGTTGAAATTGCGCACGCCTTTTCACGTGCAGAGTCCGCTCGCGATGCAAACTCGTATTTCCGTTACCGTTTCAGGCATGGTTGTAAGAGACGACCTCATCCTGCGTCCCGGTACGAGGTAAACACGCGCGCAATGGTTCAACGCCACTGCGCATGCGCGCGCGCAGCTGCTCCGTTCCACGCAGCTGCACGCGAAAGCCACGCCGAACCGGTAACTTACAAAGCAGCGCTGTCGAAAAAAAAAAAAAAGAATAAAAATAAAAGCAACAAATGGTGTCCGAGAGCCCCGTGCATCGCTATAGTCAGCTATAGTGCATTGTATACAATTTCTGGCCAGCGACCGACGCGAGGGGCAATTTGACACGCTCGATCGAGGGAGTCAGACACGACTCCCGACACAACAGGCCAGTTGTATAGTATAGAAATGGCAGTTTTAAAGAATGAGTCGCGAGTCACCGCTTCCCGCTCATTCTTTTTTTGCGCGCTTGTTGAGTGTGCACTCCGAATTCTACAAGAAAGTGGCAACTTTTGGGATTCTTTCTTTCTTTCCTTCCTTTTTTTCTTTTTCAGCGCTCTGTTGCAAATATACTGGCCGATCACGTGCCACAACTTTGCGTAATTGCAAGACAGGTGTAACAGGAGGTCGCTGGGAGCGGCTTTCGTCCTGCAGTGGACATAAAGAGAGGCTGATGATGATAATGATGATAAGGTTTCGGTTTGTCCGGTACCGTGCATGCACTGCCTGCCCGGTATATAGTAGAGGTAAACGCACACTCGCGCATGCTCGGTGTACACTCGGTGTACGGTGTACGACCCGGTGTACACTCGAAAAAGTACACACGCGCCTTGCCTGGCGTCTCGTAGCCCCAACCACGGTGGCCCCAACACTGAGCAGTGCCTTCCTGTGAAGAAGCATGCAGACCCGCGAGGTCCGCAGACGAGGGTTGTCAGTGGCCTCTGAGATCGGTGCGCCATTGCCATCTCGGAGGCTACTGGTTGTCCATCCAGAGGAGCACATATTAGCTCAACTTCTCTCTCTCTCTCTCTCTCTCTCTCTCACACACACACAAAGAACAATTAGTCACTCAAGTATCCTTACGTGATTTGAATGGGAAAGCATTACGACTTTTCTAATTGGTTACGTCCATGATACGTGACGCCATACAATGCCACGTGTCCTTCACAACTTCACCTTAACCCACCTTGCTCTAATTTGTACCAGCCTTAATCCACCTTAATCCACTTTGCTCTCATTTGTACCAACTTTAATCCACTTTGCTTTCATTTGTACCAACCCTAATCCGTCTTAATACACGCTGATCGATGACTTTTGGCAGCACTCGTTGAGGACAACGCAGGCGTTTCTGCATCATGGGACACTTAATGCTTTCGCGTCAATAAGTGAATCGGCACACTTCAGCGACTCGACTACCTCAACTCACTCACCACGACAGCAGCACGCTCAAAAAGCGGACACCTGCCGCCAAAGTCTGTCACGTTAATTCTCTTGAACAACTTCCTCCTCGCGACGAGCCGCAACGCGGTTCTTCGTGGGGCTACGCACACTTGTATTTCGTTACGAGATGGTGACCTCCGAGATGCGCGCACAGGAGCCACCACTCTCAGAGCCCGAATGACGCCCAAGGACCTCGCACAAATTGCCAAGTGTTTGAAAAGGCAGGGCGGTATATATCATAGCGCAGTGGTCATTGTGTCGCGCGGTCGATACCCGACGGCAGCGGGCAGTATCGTTTTTCTTTTTCGCCACGCGCCGAAGGTGAAGCGAAGGATGGGAAGGCAACCCGATGAAGACGACGTAGCAGACCGCGAACCCAGTTTCAAGCTTTAAAAAAAAAAAAACGGCTGTCGCATCACAAAGAAATGTGATACTTTGCACTTTGTTTCCGGGCTCAACCGTTCAGAAAAGTTGGCGCAGCATTAGGCCGGACAGCCTCGGGCGATAACTTCCTGAACACTAACCGTCACGTTATCTGCGTCTTAAATGACCGTATTGCTGGGCTGTAAGTTGATTCAGATTTATAGACGAACTTACTGCACACCTTATATAGGTGGGACGGTGAAGTATATGCTTGTCTCGCGTCTACTTCACTGTCTCGTCTATATAAATGTGCGCTTTCTTAAACCTACGGGTTATTCGCACCACGCGGAAACCGTACCCATCAACCAGGGTGTCCGGAAAATCCGCACACGGTAAAGGGAGAAACTTTAATGATAACTGGAGATAAGTTGGTCGAGCGAAAAGAACGAAACGCCATACGGCAGGTTTACTTACTCATAACATATCAGATAAAGACAGATAAACGGGCACACACACATGCCACCAACTCGCACTCTAAGTGTAAAAAAACTCGTAAATGTATAGGCAACGTACGAGCTCAACAAAAATCACCAAACTCGAAAGTGGAGCTACATATGGCACCGGCAATGAACAAAATGCAATCAATCTCCATAGACCCTATCTTTATGTTTGCACAGACGGGTGTCAAAGACTTCCGCCTAGCCCTCTGACACCGCTCAAGTTACAATACAGCCCATAAATATACGGAACTCTACAGCTACGCAGAAGTTTCTCCGGAGAATTGGAATGTTTGGCAAATTAATTTTACTGCTAAGTCTAACAGAAAGGCTACATACATGAGCTTGGCGCATGGGGCACGTTCCTGTTATATTTGAACACACCAAGAACGTGCACCTATAGTATAAACGACGGGACAAAACGCTTTTTTTTTTTTTCTAGGCTATAAAGTGGCCGCAAAAAATTAATGACCGGTAGTTTTCTGGGGTCATAAATACACTGCATGCTGCCACAGCGCGGATAAAAGGATGTACACTGTAAAATTATTTACAACCTTAAAAGTGAATAAGGGCGTAATCGGTTTCCAACTCCCTACCCTACACACTTTGTGTGTAATGGCGGAAGCTATAGACCGATTGACACCCCTACACCATTATGTGTGTAATAGTGGGAGTTATATATAGACCAATTTACACCCTTATTCAATTTTAAGCGTGTACATTATTTTACAAGGTATATAGTTCTTCCCCTGACAGCTGCAAATATCCTGTTTCACAATATCAAAAAGAAAGAAAGAGCAGTACATCAACTGACAACTTAAAACGTAGGTAATGCGATTTTTTTTTTTAATCAGATAAAGCCACAGCATCAGATCTTTTCGTTCACTACTGTACGTCAACGGGTTCGCTAACGAGCTCCAAGCATTTCACCCACGCAGACGAACGAGGGGGAACTCAATACGTTTACGTTGTTGTGGCATGCCTCACATTTCGAGCCTGCGTAATCGTGTCGACCTGCGCGGAATTTTGGCTTCCGTGCTTCAAGGGAACGCGCAAACCACACGGCAAACATTTCCGAAGGCTTCACGCGCGTCAGATACTCGCACGTCGAACACTCAGAATGCGCACGGTGCCGAGTGACGGCCACGCTCGGGTTTGCTTTCCAGAACACTTGCGACCCAGATAAGAATTTATTCGTACTACGTTCATTTAAGTATCTGCCCCAGATACGGCAAGGCAGCGTCGCACCTGGCGGAGCGTCTGATGTCTGAGTCAGCCGCTAAACAAACACGCGATTTTTTTTTTTTTTAACCGTCTGTCAGAGCACAATTCTCATGCATGAGGTAGATTACTCGAGGAGGCAGACAAATCGCAGCAAATATTTAGCTAATTTCGAAGATTTTGATTAACGTTTATTTACTAATCGCGCTCTACAAGGGCACGTGCTGAGATTGAGGAACTGAAGCCGGCGAGTTCTCGGGGGGACGTGTACCTCATTCGCTTTACGAATAGTTAACGCCTTTGTTTCGCAATAATGCAAGCAGAGCTTCGCAACAACACCGGAAGAGTGCTGCGATAACTTCCCTAATACTTTGCATGGTTTAAAGTGACTTCGCATTTCTATATAGCGCGGGCAATCAGTACGTTCACAGGAAACTAGGTGGGGCTCCCGTATTCGTACACACTGGCTTGTGGAGCCGCTTATCTGAAGCCGAAGAGGGTGGCTATATGGACTCGTTCGTAGGTCATCTTCTAATTTGTTGTAGCACAGGCACAACTATAGCATCCGCGGCGTAGTGCCTGCCCTACAACAAATTAGAACTTGTCCGAAGCCTCTTGTGTGTCACATGTCTAAATCACGCTAAAAAAAAAAAAAAAATCTTGGAAAGGGCGCGCGAAGTTGTGCACCTAAATCTCAGAATCAACAGCCGTCATTCACCGAGTGCATGCTATAGATCATACGACGCCAAAATATCGCGCCGCGTCAACTGCGTCTCGCTAAAAGCGAGTTCGTCAAATGGCAAGCGGCGCGACTCCTGAGCAGGAAAACGTGCGTCGGCCTAACCTAACCGCATGCTAATGAATGAAGTGTCAAAGGTGTTTTTTTAGCTAGCTATCGCGCGGGCCCTTTTCAGTCAAAACTTTATACGAAAAGGTCGTTTTTGTTTTCTCTTGCAGTCGACAAAGAGACTCGTGCCCCACGTCAATAGGATAATAAACCGACTTCTGGATGCCTGCAGCTGCTAACTCGCATAATGTCTCCTCGACGCGAACTGACCTTGGCCCAACGGAACACGAGCTCGTGCCGAGCCCTTTGCTATTCACGGCGCCGCGGTTCTTTAAGGACTTCGAATTGCCCCATTCAAAGAAGAGGCGACGGGACCCGTCAATCTCCGAAGCTTCCAGCGCTCGAACGCGGTTACGTAAGCTGAGTCGGTAGTCGACATAACTGTCCGGAGAAGCTACGTTTCACCGGACGTAGACGACAAAGTTAAATAACGAAATTTGTCCACAGAGTAACTCGGCAACGTCTGACACTACCCCCCCCCCCCCCCCCCACACACACACACACACACACTCTCTCTCTCAATGGTTAAGACATCAAGACGTAAATAAGCATCCTGGATCATTATTTCAAATGTCATTTCGAATCATTTCTGAAAGGGATGAAAATAACAGCTCTGTGTGAAATTTTACTGCGCCTGCTATAAGAAGGGGCCTTGAACCCTGTTCGCAAAAATTTTGTATATGTAGCCAGTTTCCGAAGAAAAGAAAACAAATTGCAGCGTATTCTAATGCGTATGCCTTGATACCACGACAACCAGCTAGAATAGGTTAAGATGATTATGAGACATCAACTTACGCTTAGTCGCTGCCCTTTCATTCTTCTCGCCACCTTCACCGCCTCACACCCCTCTCGGGATTCAACTTTCGTAAATGCCTGCTCTAGAAGCGGTTTCGTCAGAATTCCTTTGGCCGTCTGGACGAGTCCAGACGACAGGCTTTGCGTATACTTGATATATATGGCTAGCTAGCTATCCATATAGCCGGCTAGCTATCTACCCATCTCTCCAACTAGCTAGTTAGCTAGATATAGATTTTTTTTTTTTGCCCCAATACAATAAGGCGTCTGTAGTAATACGACTCGTCACAGTTCGTCACCGCCAGTGATCTTTCGGGACACGTCCGTAATTACGTCCGGCATGCGTACCACGTGATTCGCCGTTTAAAGGGACTGTCAACAGCTTGTCAGGGACCTTCTATATTGTAGCGCAATAGAAAGCCTACCGTTCGAAGTGTCTAAACGTGCAGTGGTTTCTCTGTAAAGCGAGTAGAAATTTCTAAAACAGAATTTTTCGACCTGCGTAGTCTCTTCTTAAAGAACTGTGTGCGGACGCCGACAACACTGGTTACTGGACGCGATGGCAGTCTCGGAGACCATGCATGCAACTGCGTTCACCGTGACTCCGTTAGTTCGCGCAAGGCGGCGCCACTTTTCAACACGCCCCAGCTGGAAACTAGAAAGAAATAACTCTCTCACGCAAAGGACAGTCGGCGGAAGCGTACAAAATGCAATTTCAGGCCAATACAATATCGTACACACGCAAAAAAAAAAAAAAAAAAAAAAACTCCGCGAGGCTTACTGGTTACCTGACGGAACACGGATTGGTTGCACTGTTTCACCGTCGAGCGTCGCCACGTGTCATCCTCGTACCACTTTCAGAGCCAAACTAAAGATATAATTACTCGTTTATGGGATAAAGGCGTGCTCGTTTCCGTCAATGTGGCACACAATCATCGCATTACCCAGAGACGTGTTCCGGGCGGTAGACAGTCCATTTAAAAGGATCGTCGACTGTATTTCCGTTCACGTCAGACTCTTTTTCACGGTGAGGAGACATCTGGGGAGGGAACATCAAGAGACATACATAGTATACATGTGAGCCGAAGAACGTAAGCGTAGACTCACAGATTCGCGTCTGCTTGCGTCACCCGATATATCTGCGAGGTCAAGGATACTGCGTCGTTTCTGCGGAGGCATTCCGACGCCCACTTGGACGCACAGTTTTACCGTTGCTCAGAAAGACGATCCTATACGCCTACAACTACGAGCCCGAGCGACGTCGGTCGAACTTGAAAAGCAACTTTTTCCTCCAAACAACTCTTTAGTAAAAAAGTGATTAAGTAAAGGTGTATTAGTAAACTGCGCTACTGCAACAGCAAAGCGACCACTCTTTACCCCGATAGGGTCGTTCGTGAGCCAGAAAAAAAAGGCGCAAAAACAAAAACGAAAAGTCGGCTCGCGCGACGCCGCACCTGTGAAGTTCCCGCACTAAGCTCACCGTAACTATAGCCTCCGAGACGAGCACGCACGCGCGCGCCGCCCAATCTCGGAGACCATGCCGTAACGCTATGCATTTCGACAGCGTCTTCTGCTCGAGCACGATTAATTGTTCGTCTGCTCAACAAGGATTACATTGCGTTGTATATAAAGGAACCAGAGACTAAAACTTGGCAAGTTTCGAGAACCTCTCCGGCACCGAAAACAGGCCGAATACAAGACGATAACTCTAAATTCGTGACGTCACACGTACGTCACTGATTCGCGTCGCACTGCAACGGCACGTCACGGCCGTATACAAGCGTCGAGTTTCCGGCACGACATCCAGAAAGATGAAAGGTTGGCCTTCGTAAATCTTTTTCAGTAATCATCGACTTTGTGTCACTATAAACTGTTTCGAACGAATGGTTTGCCATCTAGACTATTACCGCTGCTCCTTGGTACATCCCGCGTTATCTGCGGAAATAATTAAGGCAACGTAGGCGTTCGTTAGGGTTAAGTGACGCGACCACAGATTGGGCTTTTTCACATACCAAAGCTTACTACGGCCACGCAATGCACTATACGAGGGACGGTGTTAATAATGACAACCTAGGGCGCTTCTATGTACACCTATAACCCAAGTACACACGTGTGTTTTTTTTTTTTTTTAATTCCGCCTCTATTAGAGAGCGGCCATGCTGCGGCCCAGAAATCGAACCCTATCGAGCCCCCACCCTCGCAACGCTCAACAGAAAACCGTCTCAATCTATGAGCCAAGCGCTGCGGGTAATGCAAGATGTTCCAACTTTTAACCGCTATTCAGCAATGGGAGATCCTTGGCGGGAAAAAAGAAGGGAAAAAAGAAAACACAGTTCACTTTACTCCCGTGTTCTATTTATTCCGCCCTTATCTTCACGGCAGGAGAAACAACAGCCAAAAAGAAAAAAAGAAAAAAGAAAACTTGGACACATATACCCACCGGGCAGTAAACACGAGGCCATCAGATAGCGCCTGTCACGTAGTACGCGTAGCGAAACGCGCACCGCGCGCGTGCTTTACAAAGTAAAACACAAACACAAAGCTTGGCTTCTATAGCTGCATATCATCTGAGCGTGCATATATGCGTTCGCGCGTATACGCGCTGATGTGAACGCTCGTCCTGCGTGTATACGTAATACATTACAAGGACATTACAAGGACAAGGACGACTTCGTGCGGTGAGGTCAAAATGTTGTAGACCGAGGGCACCCAAAGTAAGGAGACGCTATTGTCCCACGTGTATACAATAGAACGCAGAAGGCGTGCAACGAAGTTGGGGAGCTTTTTGGACACGGAAAGCCCGCTGGGGGACGCTGTTCCTAAAACTCCCTATTTGACAATTTAGATTTAGCGGGGGGGGGGGGGGGGGGAGGAGAGACATGCAAAACAAGGAATGGCGCGTGTCCCATATCTTTCGATATTTGGAATGTTCCTATAGCATCAAGCAAAGAAAAAATGTGTGCTCATGTTGGCGCATCTGCACGCGCGAATAAGCCTCGTGAACAGCCCGTGCTATTAAAGCACCCTAACATGAGACACACCACTATCAAAAGCAGTACTGACATAATTTTTTTTTCGAAAGTTGTAGAATACTACCACGTATACACGCTGATATCGTAACGTAGGAGGACGACACCTATCAAGTACGAAGGTTCTCAAAAGGGCGCAGTTGCAGCGACATCGTCATTATGGTGACGTCACGACACCGCGAGAAATCTGCCGACGTCACGCATTAACACGGCCATATACATTGACTTTGCTCACAAAGAATAATAAAAAGGAGCGATGCGCGCACCTGGTTCTATAGCTGTGCTCAAGTGCGGTAGCTGCAGCGATTGCGGGAACGGAGCGGGCCAGTGTGTGATGACGTCATGATGACGCACTCGCCTCCCGGGTACCGAAACCAACAATGGTCCGTAGAAACAATTATGGTAAATTGTCTAGGGTGCCCTGGCGCTTCCCAACATAATTTCCAAGCGTTAGAGGGTTTCGACTTTCATTTAGCGAGAAAAGTGACAAATCGGTAATGTAATCTCGGTATACTCCTTCAAGCAGTCAAGAAACTGTGCTAAACGTGGACGCAGTTGTTATCGTCATGATGCAACAGACAATCGTACTTTCCTTACTCATTTACAAGCCTCTCTGTTAACCTGACATTCAGTTGCCAACAGCGTATAAAACAACGTAAACAACCATTTTGTTGCCAAACAGACTCCACGGAATCCTTCATTTCACTTTTGTATTTATTTTTTCCTCGAAGGTTCCTGCTC
>NC_051160.1:26744024-26751524 GCF_013339745.2 Dermacentor silvarum | reverse complement strand
TATTGTTGTGAACCGATGTAACGCATAAACCTAAACGTTAACGTGACATTCAAATTTGTGACCTGTACGCTACTTAAATGTAAACGTTGCGGGAGATTACGCTTTGCATATAATGAAAATTAGCACAACATGTACGCGCATCGCATTTAGTTGTATAGCAACATTCGATTAACTGCATCGCTTCAGAATAGATTCCAAAATGTACATTGAATTTGCATAGCTTAAAATTTTCTCTCGAACTTTCCCGCGATGCGAGCTAAACACACGTGCAGTTATCTCCCATACCTCGTTTTCTCCGTTTGCCCGCGGCCCCTGGTTAGGGCGAGAACAAACTGGGTCCGCTGTTCTTCGCGCGCCGAGGTTATAGCGGCGGAGAAAACGAGCGTTAGTCGGGTGACCCGCAATGCATACGTACACGCATAAATAGCGATGTGAATCTATCCGTCCATCTTTTCTTTTTAGTGGGTAGTGCAGAGCCGCTATATCCCGCACCACCTGCGTTCATGCCGCTCTTCCCGGGAACGAAAGAAAAAAAAAATACTCCGCGAAAGCGGTAGACCGTTGATGCGGCACCGTTTGTTTGCACGGCCCTGGCGGCGTCCTTTCCGCGAACGCCGTTCTTCGTCTGCTTCGGCCATCTTTGTGGATCTCTGTTTTTTTTTTTTTTCTTGCCTTCCTCCTCTCTGGCGCTGTTCTTTCCTACGCCCGTCTCTCTCTCTCTCTCTCTCTCCCATCCGCGTTTCCTTTCTCTCTCGAACCGCTTCTAGGCGAGCCTTCGAAGGCGCCGTTCCGGATCGGGTTGCAAGGAGATGCACCGCTGGCTGACTTGAGTCGTTGAGGAGGAGGGCGTTCGCGGAAAGTGGCGGGAACATCGCGCCGCCCTGCTCGTTGACACTCGTCGTCGTCGGCGGCGGCGGCGGTGAGGCAGGAGAGAGCGCTCGTAGTACGTTAAAGCTTTTCGCTATATAAGCATGCAGTGGCGGCAGGGCAGAAGAAGCTCATTATTGTACGCGGAACTGGCGCGGGAAACAGGAGAGCCTTGTCTTTTTCCTTTTTCGCGCGCCGGCCGCTGTGAGGCACTGCGTGCGCGCGCATTCTCGTCGTCTGCTCGGCCGAGCGTGTAGCAGACGGCTGTGCGGGCTCGCGCAAGCTATATATGAGCATTCGAGAAAAGAAAGCGGCAAAATAGATAAACGAAATAAACAGCTATATATGTATATATAAGGGCGAACCGTTAACTACAGACAGCTTAAAAATAAAGAAGCGAAAGGAACGGTTTAAAGGGGGCGCCGTTTAAAACGCCTTCGCGGTTCGGGACGCTCAAAAGCGATTGTGACATAAGGTCAGAGGAAGACGAAAGCGAGAACTCCGTGTCGCACTCTTCTGAGGTTTTTCGGGTGAGGCACGATCGCTTGTCGCTGCCGCTATACATGGGCCTGCACCGGCATCGCAAGCATTTCTGAAGACAGATAATCTTCGCATCGCGGCCTGTGGAAGCGAGAGTCTTTTAGTGATCACATGTAGTGGTGGAAACTGTTGCCCGAGAGAGCGCAGGTAATTTTACACCAGTGCTCAATAAATACAAAACTGACGCTTTCGAAATATCACTCTGAGCTACGCTGCTGCAGCACTCGGGAAGATTCGAGGTGCCATTCCAGGGACTGTCTAATAATTCCTCCATGTCGTCGAATGCCGCCATATTCGCGTTTCTAGCCAATTAGAGTGGCCCTACCGGGCCCGTGAGCCAATCAGAAGGTGCCTAATCAGCAACGGAGAACTCGGAAATTGCAGAATCGAGAATAGCGTCCCCGGTCAACAAATATGGTGGTGACCTTGAGAAGCGAAGGTCGGTCGCTTCTAGTAATACCTGTCGTTCTTACGCTGTTCTTGGCGTTTGCAGTTGATTACGTTCTAGTATATCATCTCTCGGAATTCGCAATATCTTACAGCTTATTTCTCCATTTGCTCCGATATCGCTGTTAGGTTTTAAGGGGACTAGACGGGATATTGAAGTTAAAGTAGATATGTAAATTACAGAGTCAATCTTACCAAACCATTGGACTTTGAACAATATAGAGGAAAGCGCAATCGAATCTACGGTGGAGAGTAGTAAAATGCGGTTGCTTTGCTGGTGCGTAAAGGTATAGAAGACATTACATTCTAAGGCAATAAGTTTGTTCGAGATTCGATGGTTTGTTAACACGAACTACGCATCTTAAGAACCAATAATGAGCGCCATAGAAAGCCAAAAGATCACACTGACTCCGCACACAGACTCGGAAGCCCCGGGTCAATGATCGAACATGCTGCTCCACTACCATGCACCCATTCGCATGACCTATCAACAAAAGTCACAAGACCGAATTAATGTTTAGGCAAGAAGCAATGCTCATTAATGGTCTCCGCTTGAACACCACTTTGCGGAGCTCAGCAACAGTTGTCATTTTGTGCTTCTACTGTTAACAGGCCTCCGCATCTAAGTGGCGATTTGAGTTATCGGTACGGCAGAGTGAAATTTGGTGTACTCCGGCGCTTACGTCGGCTGCATGAATCGGGAATAACCACTGGCGAATGTATACAAGGGTGGCCCTGCATTTGTTCCGATTTGTTGTTTGACCAGTTTCCCCATGCTTGGAACAATGTGCGGTGTTGTAGCATACACGCTTCTTTCGTTCGGCGAACACTGCACTGTACACTGTAAAATAGTTTACAAAAAAAAGTGGGGGGGGGGGGGGGGGGGGGTGTGTGCAAGGGTGTGAGTTACAGACAAGCTTGCACCCTCGTTCGAGAACGTTGAACCCTCGTGTAAACTATTTTACAGTGTACAGTGCATGCATCTCGTAACACGCTGTTCTCTTGCTTCATTACTGCCATTGCCATGGCGTCCTAGATAATTAAAAGTATAGTTATCACTTACAAGCTTCTAAGTTGCTCGGACATACGCATGTGCCACTGCATATAAACCTGATTATTATTATTATTTTTTTTTACCATACAGACTTCTCCCAGCACAAACTTCATTTTTTCACGTTGCTTTATAGAAATGACAAGATGTTCAATATTCGATACGATATTCGGTGATCGTTCTTCTCGCACATTCACGTTCGATTCGATTCGGAAATTTCGCTATTCGCATTCTATTGACACGTGTACTTGTCTATCTTTCTCCGGTAACCGCTTTCACCGGTTAACAAATATTCCCCCTCTGTGCAGGAAGCAACTGCATGCATGTGTCGGAAGAATCTGATCTGCGTATCAAGCGCGCCGCCTTTTATACGTGAGTCATCGAAGGTTCCAGAGTCATCGCTGGTGCCCGCGTGCGTGTCTTCCAGAAAGTACTACACAATTCGCGTCGCGCGCATACGTGCAATCAGATTACACAAGGCTCGTTGACAACAGAAGAGCGCTTAGAACCGTCGATAACATTCGAGAAACCTGCGTTACATGCACGCAGGCGCGTCCTGCACTGAGCGACAACATTTGTTAACCGGTGAAAAACGGTCACCCGAGAAAGATAAACAAAAGCACCCGTGTCACTATAATGCAAACAGCGTGCGGGAAGAAATACCCACCCGCGCTGTTGTTGTGACTAGTATACACTCGAACCCGCGGATATATATAGAACTCGAAGGGATAGTTCGATATAAAAAAAGATCGAAAGATAGTTCGATATATCAATATATTCGATAAATAAACTTTATACAAAAATGTTCCGTTGTTCTTTATACACGATAATTCGTTATATCCGGGTTCGACTGTATACAAAACATTTTCAAGGATAGTTCGCAGCTGTTCGTTATACACGATAATTCGTTATATCCGGGTTCGATATATCTGGGTTTTGACTGTATCTATCGATATATATATATATATATATACCTTGGCGTGGTGACGCGTGGCTTGCTTCCGCCGATGGCGCCGGGCAGGATGGAGCCGGTCTCGTGGAACCTCGCCAGGATCTTGGAGACGCATCCGTGCGAGACCCGCAGCTGCCGCGATATGTCGCACGGCCGCACCCCGAGCTGCGCCAGCTCGACGATGCGCAGCCGCACCGCGTTGGGCAGCGGACGGCCGTTGACGAACACGCCGCCCAGCTGGTTCACCTGCGCACGGACGAGCGAGTTTTCGTTCGCGGACTACTGTATAGTCGTGGTATATACGTTTGTTCTTGGAAACAAAGCGAGCATGTATTACGCAAGGTTATAGCGGAACACCACGTCTGACGTGCCCTTCGTTTATACGTAGTTGCGATTGCAAGTGTTCGCCAAAGTTTGCAGGCAGTGCAATGTCGTCGATACGATTCTGCGTAATACGTTCTTCGGGATAATACGGTTTTTCTTATATGACACTTTTTTCTTATATACGATTATGTTCGGATAACACGATTTGCGGATGATGAGTGCTATCTTCCGGCTCCCGTAATGATCGTGTCAACTAGATGCAACTGTACACAGTTCTCCTGAAACATAACTAAAACTGAGCCTTATGGTCGAAGCATGACACATAATTAATAGTGGTATAGGCTATCATTATCATCATCAGCCTATTTTATGTTCTACTTTGAATAAACCCGCCGTGGTTGCTCAGTGGCTATGGTGTTGGGCTGCTGAGCACGAGGTCGCGGGATCGAATCCCGGCCACGGCGGCCGCATTTCGATGGGGGCGAAATGCGAAAACACCCGTGTACTTAGATTTAGGTGCACGTTAAAGAACCCCAGGTGGTCCAAATTTCCGGAGTCCCCCACTACGGCGTGCCTCATAATCAGATCGTGGTTTTGGCACATTAAAACCCCATCAATTATTATTATTACCGTGCATCCATAGTGCGCGGTGTATACGAGCGTTCCCGCATACCGCCCCCATCGGAATGCGGCAGCCGTGGTCGGGGTCGAAACCGCGACCTCATGCTCAGCAGCACACCGTTGAGTCACGTGGTGTTAGAAATTCCCATTTCAATCACGTGACTCAACGTTGTGCTGCTGAGCACGATGTCGCGGGTGTTATCATGCTTATATAACAAAATACCTCGTCGTGATGCTTTTATTTATCTATGTTTCAAACACCAGGGTAGGTATTCTGTAAGGGTCCACCTAGTGGACATGCCCATTTCGTCTGCTGTTGAAGTTCTGATAGGCTCGGCTGTGGCGCCACAGCCAATCAGCACTTAAGCAGCATCGTGACGAAATGGACATGTCTATTAAGTGAACCCTTACAAAATACCTACCCTGACCGTGCTATATCTGTCACGCGCGATGGAAAGTGTATAAGGGAAAGTGAAATAGAGTAAAGTCCGCGCGAAAGGAAATAGAGTCCAAGAGTTCCTAACAAAACGTCGTTTTATGCATTGAAGCACGAAAGTAACTGGAACGCCACTGCACTTCTACGCAAAGTTCGGCAATGAATATCTCGAAACTGGCGTCATTCTGAGAATTCGTCCCAAGTGGGATGATCCGCCTTGCGAACACCGCAGCTAGAATTTGTAAACTGCAATATGTGCCATAAGGTAATTAGCAAAAAATATTTAGGGGATTTTTGTTAGTTAGTCGATTAGGCATTTCAATTTTTGTGCGAGCAATGTCCGCCTCTCGGAGTAGACCAGCTCATTGAACTAGAATCACGCTATCTGCCACAGGCAACCTTTAAAAAATTTTGGAAGTGTTCGCGGAAACACTCTGTATATAAGGAGGATAAAAGCGGTCACCCTGTCTGTACGCGACTTATAGGACTCCTCTCCTACATTTGTACGATTTTTCTTTCCTTGGTGAAACGAAATAGCGAATTTCCGTGACTTCATCGCCAGGCAATGGCGAGGGCTATATACTGCTTTTGCGCCTAATGCTTGAGCTGATAATAACAGTAAAATAAAAACCATTTCCCGCAGAGATTATATACTTCAGCCAGCCCTTAATTCCCACGCAAAGATTTCGCCACCGCTCGACTACTAAAACGGGTAAAGTATAAAAGTGTTGGTGGGAGGTCGGGGGGGTGTAGGGTGTTGCGCATGACCTCTAGCCACTCCCAGCGCGTTGAGCACGCGGGTGCAAACCCCTCGACCCCAGTGCATCTTACGACAGGAAAGCGAAAGAGTGCGAGCACCGCGTAACAGCCGTATTTCCTGTGTGCCTACGCGAACTCCCGTATGCAGAGTATACGCATACTACTACAAACGACGACCGCCGAAAGCACGATTTAGCACGCCGTAATAAGCGTACAGCCGACACAGAGATTACGTTACTTTCTTTCTTTAACGCTTCCGTCCCTTTTGCGCGAACCGCAGTATATATACGACGCCTACCACCATCTGCCACGGGAGCTGCAGTGCGTAGGCACCGAGCCATAAAAAGTTCGTTCTCTCGGGCGCATGCCTTGCGCACGTAACGGTTCGAGATGACGAATCTCCTTGGCCTCGACGTACAAAGGAGGGCCCGTGTGCCGCAAGAGGCCTCGTTACGATGCATCTCGATGAGACGCGCGAGGCGATCAGTCATGGCCGAACGCGTTTTGCCTGACTGCTACTCTATACGAAGACGAAGTGAGGGCTATTACAGTCGAACCCGGGTATATCGAATCTGAAGGGGATCACAAAAAAGTTTGATATACCGGGTTGTTCGAAATTAAGCTTCGGAAAAAAAATTTTAAATCGCCTGTGGCGGGAGCATAATTATTATCGTTGAGCTGGGCTATTCGAAGAGGCGGACATTAGTAGCATGAGAAATCGAAACACATACTCAGCTAATTAACAAAAAGTGACTTATGAGCTTCTTAGTTAATTACTGTACGACACATATTGCAATTTACGAATTGTAGCCGGTGAGTTTGCAAGACGGTGTATCCACTTGAAATGAATTTCTAGGGTGACACCAGTTTGGAGATATTATTTCCCAAAGTGTGGGACGAACTACGTGGGCGTTCCAGCTACTTTTGTGCTTAATGTATAAAACAGAATTTTGGTAAAAAACTAAGTGGAACAACAAGTGCGTTTTTACGATGGCGCATATCTCCAAAGATCACAGGAAGAGGCCTTCGTCCTGCAGTGGACATAAATATAGGCTGATGATGATATCTCCAAAGTGGTGTCCTTCTGGAAATTCATTCCAAGTGCCTGACAAGCTCACTGGCTACAACTTCGTAAATTGCTATATGGTTCGTAAAGTAATCAACCAAGAAGTTATAAGAAGCCGTAGTTTCGCGCACACGGCGAAGCATCGATTGCGATAACAACTAGTGGACAGCGATACGAAGTAAGGATAGCAGTTTATCGGCCGTATAAACTTGTAAACATGGGCATACTAACTAAATTGAACAAGCGTCATGGTTGTCCACGCGTGCACGAGCAACATAAACGCATCTCACTCGATGACCACGAGAACTCGCTGTCAGAACGCTGTAGTGAGTAATCAACGCGGCAGCCGCAGCGAGCGAATTGACCTTCGTACCGCCGCTCGCATCAACGCGAACTAAGCTGCGAACAAAGCGCAGCGCAGCGGTAAACTCTGCCCC
>NC_051160.1:26654553-26743924 GCF_013339745.2 Dermacentor silvarum | reverse complement strand
GTTTTATTTAGTGTGGCTGCTTCACTCGCCTACTATTCTTGTTTTTCAGGTCTTTCCTTGTATATTTCGTTTCTCCCGTTAAAGTAATTATTTCTTTTATGCTACCTCCTGCCGCCTGATCGTTGGCCTATTCCCCTTAATGAAAATCATCATCATCATCACAATCATCTTCATCAACAACAACACAGGTACGTATAGCGTCAATGTATGTGACTCAGTCGTATACACGTACGCGAATCAAGCGAGAATTCGCTGTATAGAACTTGACAAAAAATAACTCGTTCTTGGCCAAGTTGGCTGATACTTGGTATGGTATGGTATGATAAACTTTATTCGGGTCCTGAAGATCAACCCTTAGGATGACGCAGGCGGCTCCCACGTCGGGACAGTAAGGTTTAACCTTACCGCCGTGTCGTGGGCCTTCTGGACGGCCTGTACTTGATCTAAAAGCACTCCACTGTGAAGCACTCGCCGCCACCAGTCTCTTTCCTTGTCGCAGTCTGTGAAAGCCACAGGACATTGCCAAAGCATATGATCCAGAGTAATGATGCCATTACACTTCTCGCAATTGATTGGTACCTCTCTTTCTGGATATAGCTTGTTAATAAAGTTTGGACTAGGGTAAGTTCTTGTCTGTAACAATCTCAGAGTCACCGCTTGAGCTCTATTGAGCTTAGCATGTGGCACTGGGAATTCCCTTCTGTTCATGTAATAATGCTTCGTGACTTCATTATATGTAAGTAATCGGTCCCTGTTCTCCTCCAGCATATTATTGGGGTCCTGGTCGCGTAGTGCACGGATAGTAAGTCCTCGTGCAGCTGCGTTAGCCACCTCGTTCAAATTCCTCCGAGATGGATCGACAGACCCCATGTGTGCAGGAAACCAGCGGATTTCTATCCCTTGGCTGTCCATGTCACCGATCAGCTGGGCAGCCCTTTTGGTTACAAAGCCTTTGGTAAAATGTCTAATAGCCATCTTAGAGTCACTGTAAATTCGCGTCCACTTATTATTCCTTAAAGCCAATGCTATCGCTACTTGTTCTGCCACTGTCGCTTCTTTAGTCATGATTGTAATAGCATCCCGAGTGAGTCCATCTGCATCTACTACTACTGCCGTAAAGGCTTTCTTTCCTCTGACCCATGCAGCATCTACAAAAGCCGCATGTTCTCTGTCCTGTTATATCTCCTGCAGGAGAGCTTTGGCCCTTGCCTTTCTTCTTTCCAGGTTGTGCACCGGGTGCATATTTCTGGGAAAAGGAGTCGTCTTGATGATCTCTCTTACGCTATATTTTAGTTCTACTGTGTCTTCCGAATTTTCTGATTCGCTTGGGTACCACTTTAGCTCTTCGAGTATTGCTCTACCTGACCTTGTTTCGGAAAGCCTCTCTCTGTGGGCAATTTGCTGAGCTTCAATTATTTCGGCTATTGTGTTGTGGAGCCCTAGTTTCATTAATTTATCATCCGGTGTGCTAACCGGCAATCCCACTGTTGTTTTGACAAGCCTTTTAATTAATCTGTTCAACTTCTTTAGTTCTGTCTGTGTCCATCTAAGCATTCCTGCTACATATGAGAAGTGACACAAGGCGAAAGCATGGACCAGCCTCATGGCGCTCTCCTCTCCCAACCCTCTGTGTCTGTTAGTGATTCTCCTTAGCAGTCTTATTACCTCCTCAGTCTTGCTTGTGATGTTTTGTATTGTTTTTCCGTTTGCCCCGTTTGCCTCCAGGAATAAGCCTAATTAAGACTCTAATGGATTCGACTTGCTTAATAGTTTTGCCTGCCTTCGTGGTTAGTACTAACCTGGGTTCTTCCTCGGGAACATATCCCCTCGGTTTTCTACCCCTTTTCCTGTTACTGAGTACTAGGAGTTCAGACTTCTCAGCAGAGCATTTCAGTCCCATGTCTTCTAAAATGGACTCTACCTCATAAATGCTCTCCTGAAGTCTGCTTTCCGCCTGTCCTATACTTCCTTCAGCGTTCCATATTGTCACATCGTCTGCATAAATGGTAAAGTTAATGCCCTCTATCCCTTTCAATCCCTTTGCCACTTTTGACATCGCCAGGTTGAAAAGCATAGGTGACAAGACCGACCCTTGTGGCGTACCTCTGTCACCGAGATCTATCTTCTTTGATTTAATGTCCCCGAATCTAAGGTGTGCTGAGCGATGGCCAAGAAAGGCTTTAACCACTTCATATAGTTTTCTGCCTAATCCCAGTTCAGAAATGACCTCAAGTATTGCTCTATGCTTAATTTTGTCAAAAGCTTTTTCGACATCCAACCCCAAGAGAGCTCTAGTGTGCTTTGGACTGGCTAAAAGCAATTTATGTTTGATTAACAACATGGCATCTTGTGTGGACAAGCCCGGTCTGAAACCAATCAGATTATACGGTAGGATGTCATTGTCCTCCACATATTTCGTTAACCTGTTCAATATGACGTGCTCCATTGTCTTTCCTAGACATGATGTTAACGAAATTGGCCTGAGGTTATCCAAGTTGAGTTGTTTGCCCGGCTTTGGTATTAAGATAGTACAGGCCGTCCTCCATTCTTCTGGATAGACCCCATTCTTCCATAATTCATTAATGTATGTGGTCAGATATTTTATGGAGTCGTCGTCCAAATTCTTTAGCAATCTGTTAGAGATGCCATCCGGGCCCGATGCTGACCTACTATTTAAATCATACAATGCCGTGCGTACCTCACTTTCGTTGAATTCCTGATCCATAAAGTTGCATTCTGCCCCTAAGTAATCGGGGTAACTTACTTCCTGATCCGCTGTCCTGAGAGGCAAGTATTTAGCTGCCAATCGCTGCAGTATGCTCTCTGTGCTTGCAGTCTGACTTTCCTGGTGTACCAGCTTCGCCACTGCCGTACGTCTATTCGATTTAGTGCCTTTTTCATTGAGCAGATGCCTGAGGAGATTCCAATTGCCTCCACGTTTTATCCTTCCATCTATAGAGTTACACACCTCATTCCACTGTTGTTTCTGCAAATATCGGGCGTGCTCCTCGATATCCCTATTGAGCTGAGCAATTCGCTTCCTAAGTCTTCTGTTCAAGCGGTGTGATTTCCATCTTTGTAAAATCGATTGCTTAGCTTCGATCAAATGCGCCAATCTACTGTCCATTTGTGTGACCTCTTCCTCAGTTTGTATAGCCTTAGTTGCTGCATTCAAGTCCTCCCTAAGCTGAGCTACCCACTCTGGTGGCGTGATTTGCCCCATTCCTTCTCTTTCCGCTCTGTCCTTCCTGATTTTTCTAAATTGATCCCAGTCTATATAAGTGAAATGCTTTACCTCCACCCCCGTCGTTTCCACCATTATGTGTAGTATGTAATGGTCGCTCCCCAGATCCGTCCCAGAGTTGATCCAGTATGCCCTGGGTAAGTTAGAAGTGAAGGTTAAGTCCGGGGTAGTGTCCCTACACGTGGAAGTGCCACACCTAGTAGGAAAGGCTGGGTCTGTGATAAGAGAGAGGCCTAAATCCGTGGCAAGATGCCAGATTCCTTCCCCTTTCTTTGTACTCCAGTGATAACCCCAAGATTGGTGTGGGGCGTTGAAGTCCCCGCCTATTATGAGGGGCGCATTTTTGGCTACCCCCATGGCCTTATTAAATATTGCTTTGAAGCTCTGTCTCATCTCTCTGGGACTGCTATATATGTTGAGGCAGAACAAGCTTTGCGCTTTACCTTTGTGCCTTTTTAGGATCATTTCTATAAATATATATTCAATTTTGTTCGCCCCTAATTTTAAATCATGCTCGATGTAAGGAATTTTCTTGTCAATTAGGGTGGCGATTCCCCTGCCCGGGTCTTTGCCTTTGCAGATCGAGTTAAAGCCAGACAGCCCGATCTCCTCCGCTAGAGTTTCCTGCAGCATTATTAATTTTGGCCTATTTTCAACTGTTTTGATTATCTGTGCTAATGACGCTCTTTTTTGGTGAAATCCTCTGCAATTCCACTGCCACACACTAAGTCTTTTTCTGCTATCCATTATTATTGCCGTTACCCCCCGACTTGCTACCCCCTGTCACTGTTCTCTTGACTGTGCTACCCACCGCTCCTGGAAGTGTTCTAACGCTTTCTGCTTCCGAGGGCATATATTCCTCATCATCTCCTTGGGCCTCTAATTTTTTCAGCCGTTTCTCGGCTGTTAACTTCCACTTCCATATTTTGTCCACCTTAAGGTTAACGCTGTCTACCGTGTCCTTTAGGTCCTTAATTGTATTCTTAATCTCCTCCAGAACCGAGCACATCGATTCCACCTCTGGGACTACGGCTCTCTTTTTGGCGCCGGTGTGCCTTCTTCCTCCTGGCTGTTACTTCTACTCACCGGCTTAGCTACTGCCACATTACCGCTTTCTGCCCTTAACCCTTTGTTCATTTCCTGAATCTGCTTCTTAAGTTCTTCATTTGCTTTCTTTAGTGATATAACCTCTCTGATGAGCTGTTCTACTTTGGTATCATTGCTTTGTATCTGCGAGGCAATTGCCACATTACCTGTGGCTTTCACAGTACCTTTGACTTTATCTGCCCAGGTAGCTCCTGGCTCCTTTTTCTTGTTGATCTTCAGCTCCTGCTCCTCGAAGCGCACCTGCGCCTCCCGAGACCTCGAACGGTTTCTTCCCCTCGATGTTGAACGCTGCCTTGATCTTGAACTACTTCTTGAGCGTGAGCGCTGTCTTAATCTTGAACCACTCCTTGAGCGTGAGCGCCTCCCAGCGCCCGGAGGGGTCTCCTTTGTCGGTTGAGCCGATTCCATCTCGGTGTCCTCTTTCAAGCGTTCTCTTCTCCTTACTCGCACTACATACGGTATTTGATACCGCTGCTTGCAAGCTTTGTCACCTGTGGGGTGATCTTCACCGCAGAACTTGCATTTGGGAGAGCATATATGATCCTCCCCTGGGTTTTGCACACCGCATCCCCTGCACTGCACTACATCAGGTGTGGGACAAACGTCTGATCTGTGTCCAATTCTTCCACATGCGTAACATACGTCAAATTGTTTCCTGTACAGAAAGCACTTCACTAGGGTTGACCCATACTTGATGAAATTGGGCACCTTAAATCCGTCGAAGAGCACAATAACCGAGCCCGTAGCTTTGATACGCTGTGCTGCCAACGCCGTTGGGTTGTATTCATGCACGATCTTTTTCGTGATAACACTCTGACTGTCGTTGAGGTTCACTCTTCTAATAACCCCCTTGCACGTAGAGTGGGGGGCCGTTTCATAAGCGCTGACTTCATATTCCGCCTTCATGAGAGTAATAGACTTGAGTCGCACATACCTTTCGGCATGATCGAAGTCCGGTGTACTAACCACCACGATGTTCTGTGTGAAGTTGGGGCAGACGATGTCTCCCTTCGCTTGGTCTTCTGTAAGTCCGGCCGCCTCGACGATCGCTTCTCCAATAGCTGTAGTGCTGACCTTGTTCAGGTTGAGGCCTCCCCGAGGCCTAACGATAATTTTCCTGTGCTCCTCTGGCAGTTGCGGCATCCTTGACGCCTTCACAATCCGGCGCTTGAGCTTTTCGGCCCCATCGGCACCTTTGCTGGCGATCTCCTTTCCTTGCACCTCTTGGGTCAAATGGGCGGTTCCACCAGCTCCCCAGGTCTTTCCCGCAGATCGCGATCTTCGGTTGGTGACCACCTGCCAACCCATTCCTTCCTCGCCGTCTTCCGTCTCCGAGGAGACGTCGTCGTCCATACGTGTATCAGCCATGCCAACTTGGCGGGCTCGCTAGGCCTACGTGGCGTTAGGCCTAGCGGAGCTCCCACGTTCGATGCACACAAGCAGGCGATAAAAGTCCGAAAAAAGCTGGCCCACCTTGTCCAAAGGTATCCACCGATTCGCGTTAACTTCACGAATCCAATGATGTGCTTGAAACCGTGGTCCTGCCAAAATTGCCTGCAGAATCATTCAAAAACGAGACGGAGCCGATGCGGGGCACATCCGCTCTCGTCTTGGTGAAGCCACTGTAGCGCAATTAATACAAACACAAATAACAGAATACCGTGCTGTCCGGTCCTCCGTTGTTTGTGTTTGTTTCCATTACGCCACAACGGCGTCGCCAAGAACTTGGCACATTTGAAAACGTCGTTGCGCTTTCGTCATTCAAAAACACTCAACAAGCAAGAAGATTGCACCGTATTTTAAGCGATCCAGAGACTCTAACTATAGCAAGTTTAAAAAATTTTTGTCTCCACAAAAACTGCCTGGGAAAGAAAAACGAAAGTCAATTGAAAATTGTGACGTCACGTTGGCGCCGCAGTTGCGGTGCCAGATTAGAACAGAAAAAATGTTTGACCTTAAATTTCTGTGCTTGTAATTAACCCTTTCTGGCCAAATAGATGAAAATGGAGTCCTGAATGAATACCTGTATCTGTTAAGCAGGTTCGGTGTTCTTTTTGAGTGTCTCTTTACTTATATGACAAAACTCGGTAGAGAATGTCACTGCTTAAGGAAGAGGTATCACGAACGCTTCCGCAGTGAAGTACACGTTTCTTTATTGCGATAGCAATGCCACTTCAACCGCTACATTCGCACGTTCGCAACATATTGTATACACGCATGGTCAAGCTATATAGCTGTGACCTGCAAGGGCGCGATGACGCCCTTTGATCAGAATCGTGAATCAGGTGTGCATCGCCGTCATTTCTAAAAAAACCCATACTCAGACCAAGCTGAAGCAAAGAAAGTATAATCGTAATGAGATGCGTTTTTGCACAATACGGATAAACTCGTGGTGATATTAAACATTTTTCCGCCGGCGACATTTCTCTTTGGCACCAAGCAGCATCGTAGTGTGTCTATTTATGGGCGATATCCTCGGATAATTTTAATCGAGGTTAGTGCACCAAATATATCTATATTTCATGCGCTGTCACAGTTTTTATAACACTGTATTGAGAGTATTAAATAATATGTAATGGGAACAATCGATAATTCCTTTATCGAAAATTAGTTAAATGTTACAAAACTTTAAAGGCACCCACAATTTGATGAAATGTGTCTTCGACGAAGCTCTTTCGACGAAACGACATTCAACGAAATGGCATTCGGTGAAATTGGTGGTATACCAATATTCGATAGCTTGCCGTTACGCTATATGGACCGCGAAAGGAGTACGCCATGTCGCAACTTCAGAAATATAATTGTTGGTGAGGGCCAAAAAAAGTTTACATCTCTGCCGACCTTTTGTGGCAACTAAAAAATATGACAGCTGTGACAGGAAAAAGTGCATTGTCGCTGTCGAATTCTCTTTCCAGATATTTCTATGCGCCCAAGGTGGTCAGAATTAGTACGCAGTTTTCAGCGGTCTATGTTCTCATCCCACGTGTAGCTAACGCTCGTTTTCATGTGCAATAAATTTTTATAGCCCTAAAGGCACGGGTGTTACCTATGAGACAAGGCAACACCCTTACGGGTGTATTGTTTTTAGAGCGTTGAATCGTGCTAGCTTAATTAATGCGTCTTTTCTTTCCAAGCAATTCGATATTTGCCCCTTACATCCCACGTTTCTTAAAGTTAGGCTGCTAAAAAGTATCTTCGTCGTTCGGATTGTGAAGGCGGCTGTACGAACTACCATATAATGCCACTGGTTGCCAGAAAACGGCGCTTGCGGTGTATACCGTCGGCCACGAGCTCGCATAAACAGATCGTGAGCTATGTACACCATATAGCATATACGTATAATAAGAGGCTTGATTGTACATTATAATTGTTCACCGTGTCGTGTTCAGATGTCCATGCAGTTCCCCTGCTGGAGCACGAGGAGATCCGTCGGTGTTATAACAAACACACACGCACAAGCACACACGCACACACAGACACGACGTTCGTTGTAACAACGTTGACTGTTGTCATCGCTTCGCGCCTTGAGTCTCTGTCGTTCAGCGGGGGCTCTCATGTCCTGCGATGCAAATCACCATTCACTGGCTTCACAGTCTCGTTTGCAAAACGCGGACGACACGCGCGTGCATATTACGCTGGTGACGTCATAAAATATCCCGCGCATTAATACACGCAGTAATGTATGTGCGCAAATTTGAGCCCGTAGAATAATTGGGCCAGCTTTAAATTTGATGCGGGGTATTGCGCAACTCCCTCGTCTGCGATCAGGCGCTTCTCAAAGGCAGATATCATGGCTGGTATTCTAAACGCTGTCACATTCGCCACCTTGTGCTCTCTGATTGGCTCACGGGGCAGCCACGTCGTCTCTGATTGGCTCAAAGCGCCAACATGGCCGAATTCGACAACACGGTGTACTTTGTAGTGCCCAGAATAGTATACCTTATATATATATGGTTCTCTATACAGTCGATCGACAGAGGCGACATCCTCTAGTCCGTGCCCTCGTCTTAAATAAACTATGAATAGACGAATTACAGAGCGTGACGTCACGAAAGGGGCGGCGGCGCTACCGTCGCATTCCGCGCGGGCAGAAATAAAATGATAAGCCCTTCTAGCTCGGAACCATTCACGAAGTTCCGGCAAAAAATTTACATGCAAAGCTAAGTGAAGCTTGTGATATGAGATGAGATCGCGTTCGCAGCCCTTTTCACTACCATGCACGGACTTCATCCGATGTATGCGGGACACACGTCGCGTCACCATAGCAACCTCCGATGTTTGGCCACTGTTCCGGTGAAAAAGCTTGGCGTCTCGCTCCGGATGTGCGCCCGTTGTCGGCTGGTGGTGTGATTGCCAGAGTCCGTGTATTCGTGGTGAACCATGGTATCGGTGACCAGCAAAGGAAGTCACACTGGGTACTATAATCGGTTTACGGCCGATCCGCCTTGCAGATGGGTGTTTTCTCGCAAAGCACACATAGCTCCGCGCTGTCGTTGACACGTACCCTCGACGAGGTATTAGGCTTAGGAAGCGACGCAACGTTGGAGCGCTGTCAGGGGCTGTTTGGAGCCTATAGTCGCATCTTGCAAGAGTCTTGGCGCAAAGCCTTGCGTTGCATGCAGCCTCGCGAGTCGCGACCAACATTTAGAAGCTACGCGACTGGGTGAGATGACGAGAAGAGACGGCTTGTCAGAGAGGCTGGGCTGCGGCTGCGGCTGCAGCTCCTTGCAGGTAGTAGCCGTGCAGGTAGTAGCTGTGAGGGTGCGGGTAGGCGCCCAGAAGAGGAGGCGGGGGTGGGTGGTGAGGGGGGGCCCAGCGGCTCAGCTGGGCTGCCTGGAGACTGCGCACAGAGGGAGGGGAGAGAATGAGGAACGCTAAGATACCACCGTTCTCACGAAGCCTACACTCGAAAAAAAAAAAATGTTCACACTCTTTAGGGCGTATCTTGTCTTTAAACATGTTCCGAAGAACCAACCTTCGGTTGATATACGGTCGAAGCCGGATATATCGAATCCACATATAACGAATTGTTGTGTATAACGAACAGCAGTAAAATCCCCTTGAAAATTTTTGTATAGAATGTTTATTTCATATATCGAATTACCTATATATCGAACATATTTTGCGATCCCCTTCAGATTCGATATACCCGGGTTCGACTGTATCTCTAAGCGATAGCTTGCGCATTACGCCAAGAAGACGCCCTGCAGATTTCAGCGATGAATGCGTACCCCGGCGTGACGTATGTATAGCATTCGTGACAGGAAAGTATAGCGATCGCAGAGCTTTCAAGAAAGGAAACGCAAGCCAGATAGATCATGATTATTGTTTGGGGAGAAGGAAAAGCCCAAATGGTGTAAACTGTTTTTAGAGTGTACCTTGTTTTAAAATACGGTTAACTCTGGTGGAACAGGGAATGTCGCTGGAGCTAACGTTACGACAAGGGAACTTGTCCTTGTCAGGACAGCAACCGCTGTCCTTAGCAGCTTTTACGGACTCGCAGCTGATTCTCAGCTGACTAAGGGAGGAGAATAAGCTGGTGCGCAGAGTAGGGTGAGAGAAGTACAATTGTTAAAAAATAGAAGAAAAAAGCGGCCGGGGGGGGGGGGGGGGGGGGGGAGAGAAGAAAAATTGTGGTGGTGGTGTGTTGCAATAGCGAAGGATTAGGTAGATATGCTTCTGTCGATTGTTCCAAGAAGCAGCGTCGAGAAGCAGATGCTGCCCTGACAAAGTCCCCTTGTCGAAACGTTGGCTCCACCAACTTTCCTTGTTCAACCACTGTATCCACTTCAAGCCTCCATCTCCCTGTGAACTTCTCTCTTATTCTGTTTCAAAACACGATATTTATCGATTCTAATGGCAAGCAGGGATGTACGTTTTTTTCTCCACATCACAAATCACTATAATAAAAAAAGAAGAGTTTGCGCTTACCGCTGCTATGAGCTATGGCTCAAGTTTCGCAACAAGGTTGAAGTTTATGGTCTGTAGCGTTCAACATAACATTCGACACTGTTACTTTCTGGTTTTTCAAGAAAACAAAAATGCCAAGTTGCCTTCTTGCGCAACTCCTCGCAATGAGTGTTGTCCGAAACATGGCGACTATGACGTTACCTTGATCGCTTCCAGAATCTGCAGTACGGCAAAGCGTGGCCTTCGAGATTGGAATGCACTAATCGTTCGGGTAATGTGAGCACTATAAGAGGGATTGTAAACAACAAAAAGGGTGCGGACGAAGGCGAATTCGCATTTTAAGTAACTGTACCGAGTGTCAAATTAAACGCTCCAGACCATAGAATGCAATCCTCCTGCGAATCTTCTGTTTTATTATTTTTTATTTATGATGCGAAGGGGAAAACACAGGTCTCTAGAATGTGTACGACTCGTAGTGTCAGAATGCTCCGACAGCGCTATTAAGGTGGGTCAAGAAAGCTGCGAAGCCGTGTGGTTGATGTGCTGAGAAAAAACGGCCGTGACGTCACCAGTCACTTTCAGCGCCTGCAGTATACGGCAAAGCATATGGCCTTCGAGATTGGTTTACATTACTCTCAGCGATAGGGCGCCGGCATGTGCGATTTGGGTACCATGTATTGCGATAATAAACTTGTTGAATAACGTTGAATCTGTCTTCACCGTCATCATTTGAGCACGCTTATCATGCTCGCAGTACAAGCTTTATAATGGCTATCTTATAAGCATTTCAAGCAAGATAGATAGATAGATAGATAGATAGATAGATAGATAGATAGATAGATAGATAGATAGATAGATAGATAGATAGCATACCTATAGATAGATAGATATATATATTGATTGATTGATTGATTGATTGATTGATTGAAGAGTCATAACTGGCTAACCGACTGATCACATACGCTATGTTGAGATCCGACCTTGTTGTTTACAATTTCTTCCGTCTCGTGTCAAAAGCCATAGGCGTATGTAAATCATTTATAGCAAACTAAACAAAAGATCAACTGTTGGATTCAGCGACCCTTGCCTGCGTGGCGAGTAGATAGCGGCGCACCAGCCTGTGCCGCGGTCTCCTCCGTACCTGGCTGTGGCCGTGGCTGCGGCCGTGACCCCGTGCGTGACCTTGTTGCGCAGTATGCGGCTGATGCTGCTCACCGACGGCACGTTTCCCTTGTCGCACACGCCCTCGGACAGTAGTCGGTCTCGGATCTCCCACGCAAAGATGCCGGGGTCACGTCGCTTCAGTTCCCGGATGCACGCCACCACCTGTGCATGTGCGAAAGAACATCGACGCGGTATTAACAGCGCCTCGCCTTAATTGTTGTGGCCGACACCTCGTGATATGTCCTATAACCCTCCGAACACCCGCTTGTATACAATACATTGCCAAATTGCCTTCAACTTTTTTTTTTTCGAAATTCACTCGGAAGTGATCGCGCAAAATATCCATTCTGGGTAGGAAGTACGCTGCATGTGTAACTGTAAAGAAGTGGTTTACTCGTATTCTTTTTCATCCGCTTTCGAGAAATTTGACACTCAATTGATCTAGACCTCTGTGTCCTCCCAGACGGCCGAAAGTAGCCTAGGAGGTGTGTTTCGAAATCACTGAGATTGCGTGAAAACACCAGACGCGGCAGCAACGTGGCAATGTACAATACACGTATAGTTCAATTATCACGTCTACGTTTAAGCAATGAAATGCAGTTTTTGCCATAGCAAACACAAGGAGATGGAGACGCGGAGACGTATGTGGATACGCAGGTTATTGGCATCTAACCGTGGCATATAAATATTAAAAATTGTTTTTCGAGTTCGTTACATAACGGTAGACAATAAAAAAAAAACACCTTGAAGAGCGATTATGTTCCATAGTTGTGTTTTGGTCTCAAGAGGATATAGTAAGGATACAACTATCCTACACACGTGCACCGTACTCTATCATTGTTATATACATTATCTTAGTTTTTTTTTCTTCTTTCGGCTGCGCAGAGTTAGGCCAGAGACAATGCTTCCTATACCCTACCGATCTCTCCTCGCTTTTTCTCACAATCGAGTAACACTTAATTAAAACGCTCGGAATTAGATTGTGCCACCAGAATGTTCCGCCGCCACGCTTAGAAAGGGGGCGTTCGTATCCCCGTCATCAGCATTGTAGTTATACTAATCACCACCAGCGGCATTCCTTCACTCCGGCGGCGACTTCGCTTCGAGAAATAAAATCACGAGAATCACGCTTGTAAAATTTTTTTGCTGAGATAGCTTGAAGCTTCCACAAAAATAAATGAATGAAACGAAATATAAATGTTCTTCTTTCTGGGGTTTTACGTGCCAAAACCAGTTCTGATTATGAGGCACGCCGTAGTGGAGGGCTCCGGAATAATTTCGACCACCTGGGGTTCTTTAACGTGCACTACAACGCAAGCACACGGGCGTTTTTGCATTTCGCCTCCATCGAAATGCGGCCGCCGGGGCCGGGATTCGATCCCGCGACCTCGGGCTCTGCAGCGCAACGCCTTAGCTGACTAAGCCACCCCGGCGGGTAAAAAATATAAATGTTCAGCATGCTCCGCCGTCGATGCGTTTGAAAAGCTCAGTGCGCGCATGCGTAGCACGCTAAAGAAATCGTTCGTCAAAGGTGGCTTCGCCACAGCAATACACATAGTACGGAGAAGCCCGCTTTAAAGGCAACAAACAGCGTAGTGCTGGTTCGTTCGTGCGTGCGTGCGTGTGTGTGTGTGTGTGTGTGTGTGTGTGTGTGTGTGTGTGTGTGTGTGTGTGTGTGTGTGTGTGTGTGTGTGTGTGTGTGTGTGTGTGTTAATCAACAGCTTCCTTGGTTTACCTAAATTTCTTTAACCTACTCCATTCTTGGGCCGCCTGGTATATATGCGCATTCTTGGCCAACGCCTTAGCATGGTTATGCGCCACTACACAAGATGTATAGTAGAAGCCTGGAGTTTTATTTACATTGACGTCATTATGACGTCACTCAGTCGAGGTCTCACATGCAGTGTTCATCCACATGAACTACTGTTTGCATTTTGACTCAGTAAATATTGTTGTGAACGATGTAACGCATAAACCTAAACGTTAACGTGACATTCAAATTTGTGACCTGTACACTACTTAAATGTAAACGTTGCGGGAGATTACGCTTTGCATATAATGAAAATTAAGCACAACAGTACGCGCATCGCATTTAGTTGTATAGAACATTCGATTAACTGCATCGCTTCAGAATAGATTCCAAAATGTACATTGAATTTGCATAGCTTAAAATTTCTCTTGAACTTTCCCGCGATGCGAGCTAAACACACGTGCAGTTATCTCCCATACCTCGTTTTCTCCGTTTGCCCGCGGCCCCTGGTTAGGGCGAGAACAAACTGGGTCCGCTGTTCTTCGCGCGCCGAGGTTATAGCGGCGGAGAAAACGAGCGTTAGTCGGGTGACCCGCAATGCATACGTACACGCATAAATAGCGATGTGAATCTATCCGTCCATCTTTTCTTTTTAGTGGGTAGTGCAGAGCAGCTATATCCCGCACCACCTGCGTTCATGCCGCTCTTCCCGGGAACGAAAGAAAAAAAAAAAAAATACTCCGCGAAAGCGGTAGACCGTTGATGCGGCACCGTTTGTTTGCACGGCCCTGGCGGCGTCTTTCCGCGAACGCCGTTCTTCGTCTCCTTCGGCCATCTTTGTGGATCTCTGTTTTTTTTTTTTTTTTTTCTTTCTTGCCTTCCTCCTCTCCGGCGCTGTTCTTTCCTACGCCCGTCTCTCTCTCTTTCTCTCTCTCTCTCTCCCATCCGCGTTTCCTTTCCCTCTCGAACCGCTTCTAGGCGAGCCTTCGAAGGCGCCGTTCCGGATCGGGTTGCAAGGAGATGCACCGCTGGCTGACTTGAGTCGTTGAGGAGGAGGGCGTTCGCGGAAAGTGGCGGGAACATCGCGCCGCCCTGCTCGTTGACACTCGTCGTCGTCGGCGGCGGCGGCGGTGAGGCAGGAGAGAGCGCTCGTAGTACGTTAAAGCTTTTCGCTATATAAGCATGCAGTGGCGGCAGGGCAGAAGAAGCTCATTATTGTACGCGGAACTGGCGCGGGAAACAGGAGAGCCTTGTCTTTTTCCTTTTTCGCGCGCCGGCCGCTGTGAGGCGCTGCGTGCGCGCGCATTCTCGTCGTCTGCTCGGCCGAGCGTGTAGCAGACGGCTGTGCGGGCTCGCGCAAGCTATATATGAGCATTCGAGAAAAGAAAGCGGCAAAATAAATAAACGAAATAAACATATATATGTATATATAAGGGCGAACCGTTAACTACAGACAGCTTAAAAATAAAGAAGCGAAAGGAACGGTTTAGAGGGCGCCGTTTAAAACGCCTTCGCGGTTCGGGACGCTCAAAAGCGATTGTGACATAAGGTCAGAGGAAGACGAAAGCGAGAACTCCGTGTCGCACTCTTCTGAGGTTTTTCGAGTGAGGCACGATCGCTTGTCGCTGCCGCTATACATGGGCCTGCACCGGCATCGCAAGCATTTATGAAGACAGATAATCTTCGCATCGCGGCCTGTGGAAGCGAGAGTCTTTTAGTGATCACATGTAGTGGTGGAAACTGTTGCCCGAGAGAGCGCAGGTAATTTTACACCGGTGCTCAATAAATACAAAACTGACGCTTTCGAAATATCGCTCTGAGCTACGCTGCTGCAGCACTCGGGAGATTCGAGGTGCCATTCCAGGGACTGTCTAATAATTCCTCCATGTCGTCGAATGCCGCCATATTCGCGTTTCTAGCCAATTATAGAGGCCCTGCCGGGCCCGTGAGCCAATCAGAAGGTGCATAATCAGCAACGGAGAAATCAGAAATTGCAGAATCGAGAATAGCGTCCCCGGTCAACAAATATGGTGGTGACCTTGAGAAGCGAAGGTCGGTCGCTTCTAGTAATACCTGTCGTTCTTACGCTGTTCTTGGCGTTTGCAGTTGATTCCGTTCTAGTATATCATCTCTCGGAATTCGCAATATCTTACAGCTCATTTCTCCATTTGCTCCGATGTCGTTGCTAGGTTTTAAGGGGACTAGACGGGATATTGAAGTTAAAGTAGATATGTAAATTACAGAGTCAATCTTGCCAAACCATTGGACTTTGAACAATATAGAGGAAAGCGCAATCGAATCTACGGTGGAGAGTAGTAAAATGCGGTTGCTTTGCTGGTGCGTAAAGGTATAGAAGACATTACATTCTAAGGCAATAAGTTTGTTCGAGATTCGATGGTTTGTTAACACGAACTACGCATCTTAAGAACCAATAATGAGCGCCATAGAAAGCCAAAAGATCACACTGACTCCGCACACAGACTCGGAAGCCCCGGGTCAATGATCGAACATGCTGCTCCACTACCATGCACCCATTCGCATGACCTATCAACAAAAGTCACAAGACCGAATTAATGTTTAGGCAAGAAGCAATGCTCATTAATGGTCTCCGCTTGAACACCACTTTGCGGAGCTCAGCAACAGTTGTCATTTTGTGCTTCTACTGTTAACAGGCCTCCGCATCTAAGTGGCGATTTGAGTTATCGGTATGGCAGAGTCAAATTTGGTGTACTCCGGCGCTTACGTCGGCTGCATGAATCGGGAATAACCACTGGCGATGTATACAAGGGTGGCCCTGCATTTGTTCCGATTTGTTGTTTGACCAGTTCCCCATGCTTGGAACAATGTGCGGTGTTGTAGCATACACGCTTCTTTCGTTCGGCGAACACTGCACTGTACACTGTAAAATAGTTTACAAAAAAAGTGGGGGGGGGGGGGGGGGTGCAAGGGTGTGAGTTACAGACAAGCTTGCACCCTCGTTCGAGAACGTTGAACCCTCGTGTAAACTATTTTACAGTGTACAGTGCATGCATCTCGTAACACGCTGTTCTCTTGCTTCATTACTGCCATTGCCATGGCGTCCTAGATAATTAAAAGTATAGTTATCACTTACAAGCTTCTAAGTTGCTCGGACATGCGCATGTGCCAATGCATATAAACCTGATTATTATTATTTTTTTTTACCAAACAGACTCCCCCCAGCACAAACTTCATTTTTTCGCGTTGCCTTATAGAAATGACAAGATGTTCAATATTCGATACGATATTCGGTGATCGTTCTTCTCGCACATTCACGTTCGATTCGATTCGGAAATTTCGCTATTCGCATTCTATTGACACGTGTACTTGTCTATCTTTCTCCGGTAACCGCTTTTCACCGGTTAACAAATATTCCCCCTCTGTGCAGGAAGCACCTGCAGGCATGTGTCGGAAGAATCTGATCTGCGTATCAAGCGCGCCGCCTTTTATACGTGAGTCATCGAAGGTTCCAGAGTCATCGCTGGTGCCCGCGTACGTGTCTTCCAGAAAGTACTACACAATTCGCGTCGCGCGCATACGTGCAATCAGATTACACAAGGCTCGGTGACAACAGAGAGCGCTTAGAACCGTCGATAACATTCGAGGAACCTGCGTTACATGCACGCAGGCGCGTCCTGCACTGAGCGACAACATTTGTTAACCGGTGAAAAACGGTCACCCGAGAAAGATAAACAAAAGCACCCGTGTCACTATATTGCAAACAGCGACCCGCGCTGTTGTTGTGACTAGTATACACTCGAACCCGCGGATATATATAGAACTCGAAGGGGATCGAAAGATAGTTCGATATATCAATATATTCGATAAATAAACTTTATACAAAAATGTTCCGTTGTTCTTTATACACGATAATTCGTTATATCCGGGTTCGACTGTATACAAAACATTTTCAATTCGCAGCTGTTCGTTATACACGATAATTCGTTATACCCGGGTTCGATATATCCGGGTTTTGACTGTATATATACCTTTGGCGTGGTGACGCGTGGCTTGCTTCCGCCGATGGCGCCGGGCAGGATGGAGCCGGTCTCGTGGAACCTCGCCAGGATCTTGGAGACGCATCCGTGCGAGACCCGCAGCTGCCGCGATATGTCGCACGGCCGCACCCCGAGCTGCGCCAGCTCGACGATGCGCAGCCGCACCGCGTTGGGCAGCGGACGGCCGTTGACGAACACGCCGCCCAGCTGGTTCACCTGCGCACGGACGAGCGAGTTTTCGTTCGCGGACTACTGTATAGTCGTGGTATATACGTTTGTTCTTGGAAACAAAGCGAGCATGTATTACGCAATGTTATAGCGGAACACCAGGTCTGACGTGCCCTTCGTTTATACGTAGTTGCGATTGCAAGTGTTCGCCAAAGTTTGCAGGCAGTGGAATGTCGTCGATACGGTTCTGCATAATACGTTCTTCGGGATAATACGGTTTTTCTTATATGGCACTTTTTTCTTATATGCGATTATGTTCGGATAACACGATTTGCGGATGATACGTGCTATCTTCCGGCTCCCGTAATGATCGTGTCAACTAGATGCAACTGTACACAGTTCTCCTGAAACATAACTAAAACTGAGCCTTATGGTCGAAGCACGACACATCATTAATAGTGGTATAGGCTATCATTATCATCATCAGCCTATTTTATGTTCTACTTTGAATAAACCCGCCGTGGTTGCTCAGTGGCTATGGTGTTGGGCTGCTGAGCACGAGGTCGCGGGATCGAATCCCGGCCACGGCGGCCGCATTTCGATGGGGGCGAAATGCGAAAACACCCGTGTACTTAGATTTAGGTGCACGTTAAAGAACCCCAGGTGGTCCAAATTTCCGGAGTCCCCCACTACGGCGTGCCTCATAATCAGATCGTGGTTTTGGCACATTAAAACCCCATCAATTATTATTATTACCGTGCATCCATAGTGCGCGGTGTATACGAGCGTTCCCGCATACCGCCCCCATCGGAATGCGGCAGCCGTGGTCGGGGTCGAAACCGCGACCTCATGCTCAGCAGCACACCGTTGAGTCACGTGGTGTTAGAAATTCCCATTTCAATCACGTGACTCAACGTTGTGCTGCTGAGCACGATGTCGCGGGTGTTATCATGCTTATATAACAAAATACCTCGTCGTGATGCTTTTATTTATCTATGTTTCAAACACCAGGGTAGGTATTCTGTAAGGGTCCACCTAGTGGACATGCCCATTTCGTCTGCTGTTGAAGTTCTGATAGGCTCGGCTGTGGCGCCACAGCCAATCAGCACTTAAGCAGCATCGTGACGAAATGGACATGTCTATTAAGTGAACCCTTACAAAATACCTACCCTGACCGTGCTATATCTGTCACGCGCGATGGAAAGTGTATAAGGGAAAGTGAAATAGAGTAAAGTCCGCGCGAAAGGAAATAGAGTCCAAGAGTTCCTAACAAAACGTCGTTTTATGCATTGAAGCACGAAAGTAACTGGAACGCCACTGCACTTCTACGCAAAGTTCGGCAATGAATATCTCGAAACTGGCGTCATTCTGAGAATTCGTCCCAAGTGGGATGATCCGCCTTGCGAACACCGCAGCTAGAATTTGTAAACTGCAATATGTGCCATAAGGTAATTAGCAAAAAATATTTAGGGGATTTTTGTTAGTTAGTCGATTAGGCATTTCAATTTTTTGTGCGAGCAATGTCCGCCTCTCGGAGTAGACCAGCTCATTGAACTAGAATCACGCTATCTGCCACAGGCAACCTTTAAAAAATTTTGGAAGTGTTCGCTGAAACACTCTGTATATAAGGAGGATAAAAGCGGTCACCCTGTCTGTACGCGACTTATAGGACTCCTCTCCTACATTTGTACGATTTTTCTTTCCTTGGTGAAACGAAAATAGCGAATTTCCGTGACTTCATCGCCAGGCAATGGCGAGGGCTATATATACTGCTTTTGCGCCTAATGCTTGAGCTGATAATAACAGTAAAATAAAAACCATTTCCCGCAGAGATTATATTCTTCAGCCAGCCCTTAATTCCCACGCAAAGTTTTCGCCACCGCTCGACTACTAAAACGGGTAAAGTATAAAAGTGTTGGTGGGAGGTTGGGGGGTGTAGGGTGTTGCGCATGACCTCTAGCCAACTCCCAGCGCGTTGTACACGCGGGTGCAAACCCCTCGACCCCAGTGCATCTTAAGACAGGAAAGCGAAAGAGTGCGAGCACCGCGTAACAGCCGTATTTCCTGTGTGCCTACGCGAACTCCCGTATGCAGAGTATACGCATACTACTACAAACGACGACCGCCGAAAGCACGATTTAGCACGCCGTAATAAGCGTACAGCCGACACAGAGATTACGTTACTTTCTTTCTTTAACGCTTCCGTCCCTTTTGCGCGAACCGCAGTATATATATATATATATATATATATATATATATATATATATATATATATACGACGCCTACCACCATCTGCCACGGGAGCTGCAGTGCGTAGGCACCGAGCCATAAAAAGTTCGTTCTCTCGGGCGCATGCCTTGCGCACGTAACGGTTCGAGATGACGAATCTCCTTGGCCTCGACGTACAAAGGAGGGCCCGTGTGCCGCAAGAGGCCTCGTTACGATGCAACTCGATGAGACGCGCGAGGCGATTAGTCATGGCCGAACGCGTTTTGCCTGACTGCTACTCTATACGAAGACGAAGTGAGGGCTATTACAGTCGAACCCGGGTATATCGAATCTGAAGGGGATCACAAAAAAGTTTGATATACCGGGTGTTCGAAATTAAGCTTCGGAAAAAAATTTTAAATCGCCTGTGGCAGGGGAGCATAATTATTATCGTTGAGCTGGGCTATTCGAAGAGGCGGACATTAGTAGCATGAGAAATCGAAACACATACTCAGCTAATTAACAAAAAGTGACTTATGAGCTTCTTAGTTAATTACTGTACGACACATATTGCAATTTACGAATTGTAGCCGGTGAGTTTGCAAGACGGTGTATCCACTTGAAATGAATTTCTAGGGTGACACCAGTTTGGAGATATTATTTCCCAAAGTGTGGGACGAACTACGTGGGCGTTCCAGCTACTTTTGTGCTTAATGTATAAAACAGAATTTTGGTAAAAAAATAAGTGGAACAACAGTGCGTTTTTACGATGGCGCATATCTCCAAAGATCACAGGAAGAGGCCTTCGTCCTGCAGTGGACATAAATATAGGCTGATGATGATATCTCCAAAGTGGTGTCATTCTGGAAATTCATTCCAAGTGCCTGACAAGCTCACTGGCTACAACTCGTAAATTGCTATATGGTTCGTAAAGTAATCAACCAAGAAGTTATAAGAAGCCGTAGTTTCGCGCACACGGCGAAGCATCGATTGCGATAACAAACTAGTGGACAGCTATACGAAGTAAGGATAGCAGTCTTATCGGCCGTATAAACTTGTAAACATGGGCATACTAACTAAATTAACAAGCGTGGTGTCACGCGTGCACGAGCAAACATAAACGCATCTCACTCGATGACCACGGAAACTCGCTGTCAGAACGCTGTAGTGAGTAATCAACGCGGCAGCCGCAACGAGCGAATTGACCTTCGTACCGCCGCTCGCATCAACGCGAACTAAGCTGCGAAAACACAGCGCAGCGGTAAACTCTGCCCCCGCCACAGGTGGCTTTCAAGATACAGCCGCCCGGGCTGGCAGGCACGACGTAGAACTGAACCTCACGGCGACGGCGACGGCGGAAATGTGCCTGGAGGAGTGTCCGTATAATTGCCATAGCAATAAAGCAATAACAACAACAATATAATAATATTAATGACTATACCACAACGACTGACCTCTCCATACTGCTGCTGCGGCTGCTGCGGCTGGTGAGACGGCGTCTGCTGGACCTGGTGGTGCGGGTGGGTGTGTGCAGGGTGGACACCGGTGAGCCTCGCCTCGGACGCGGACCACGGCTCCGGAGCTGCTGCGGCGAAACGGCCCACAATTCGGTGACCTGCCAGTGCACGCGTACACACCCATGCATTCGCTGCGGGAACGAACGGCGACGCGATGGCTTTTGGCCATCCTCGACCACGGTTAAATTATTTCAGAGTGCGCTCTCGCTACGCTATCGAAACCTCGTGGTCCGATCGAGTCTGGTGAATAAAGGATGACTTGCAAAAATGACTGCGATATATGAGTTCAGAGTGACGATGACTCAGCAAAAAAAAGTGCTGAGTCGCGGTCCGAGTTTGGTGAAATAAGGATGACTCGCAAAAATTACTTTGACGACGACTCAGCAAAAAAGAAAAAGAAGTGCCCAGTCATGGCCCGAGTTTGATGAAATAAGGATGACTTGCAAAAATGACTTTGACGATGTCTCAGCAAAAAAAGAAAGTGCCGAGCCACGGTCCAAGTGTGGTGAAATAAGGATGACTTGCAAAAATGACTGAAAATATGAGTTCAGAGTGACGATGACTCAGCAAAAGAAAAGTGCCGAGTCGCGGTCCGAGTTTGGTGAAATAAGGATGACTCGCAAAGATGACTTTGACGATGACTAAGAAAAAAGAAAGTGCTGAGTCGCGGTCCGAGTTTGGCGAAATAAGGATGACTCGCAAAAATGACTTTGACGATGTCTCAGCAAAAAAAGAAAGGGCCGAGTCACGGTCCAAGTGTGCTGAAATAAGGATGACTTGCAAAAATGACTGCAAAATATGGGTTCAGAGTGACGATGACTCAGCAAAAGGAAAGTGTCGAGTCGCGGTCCGAGTTTGGTGAAATAAGGATGACTCGCAAAGATGACTTTGACGATGACTAAGAAAAAAAAGAAAGTGCCGTGTCACGGTCCAAGTGTGGTGAAATAAGGATGACTTGCAAAAATGACTGCAAAATATGGGTTCAGAGTGACGATGACTCAGCAAAAGAAAAGTGCCGAGTCGCGGTTCGAGTTTGGTGAAATAAGGATGACTCGCAAAGATGACTTCGACGATGACTGAGAAAAAAGAAAGTGCTGAGTCGCGGTCTGAGTTTGGCGAAATAAGGATGACTCGCAAAAATGACTTTGACGATGTCTCAGCAAAAAAAAAAGTGCCGAGTCACGGTCCAAGTGTGGTGAAAAGGATGACTTGCAAAAATGACTGCAAAATCTGGGTTCAGAGTGACGATGACTCAGCAAAAGAAAAGTGCCGAGTCGCGGTCCGAGTTTGGTGAAATAAGGATGACTCGCAAAGATGACTTTGACGATGACTAAGAAAAAAGAAAGTGCTGAGTCGCGGTCCGAGTTTGGCGAAATAAGGATGACTCGCAAAAATGACTTTGACGATGTCTCAGCAAAAAAAGAAAGTGCCGAGTCACGGTCCAAGTGTGCTGAAATAAGGATGACTTGCAAAAATGACTGCAAAATATGGGTTCAGAGTGACGATGACTCAGCAAAAGAAAAGTGTCGAGTCGCGGTCCGAGTTTGGTGAAATAAGGATGACTCGCAAAGATGACTTTGACGATGACTAAGAAAAAAAAGAAAGTGCCGTGTCACGGTCCAAGTGTGGTGAAATAAGGATGACTTGCAAAAATGACTGCAAAATATGGGTTCAGAGTGACGATGACTCAGCAAAAGAAAAGTGCCGAGTCGCGGTTCGAGTTTGGTGAAATAAGGATGACTCGCAAAGATGACTTCGACGATGACTGAGAAAAAAGAAAGTGCTGAGTCGCGGTCTGAGTTTGGTGAAATAAGGATGACTCGCAAAAATGACTTTGACGATGTCTCAGCAAAAAAAGAAAGTGCCGTGTCACGGTCCAAGTGTGGTGAAATAAGGATGACTTGCAAAAATGACTGCAAAATATGGGTTCAGAGTGACGATGACTCAGCAAAAGAAAAGTGCCGAGTCGCGGTCCGAGTTTGGTGAAATAAGGATGACTCGCAAAAATTACTTTGACGACGACTCAGCAAAAAAAAAAAAAAAAAAAACAAGAAAAAGAAGTGCCGAGTCATGGCCCGAGTTTGGTAAAATAAGGATGACTCGCAAAAATGACTTTGCAAAGTGGTCGTCGTGTCGTTGAGTTAGCGGCGCTCGGACTTTCGCCTTCGAGTCGTCTTAGTTGTAGCATAAGGGACCCCTAGTAATTTTTAAAACAATGATGGGCTTGAAAGCCGTGAGAATGCAATGATATGTGTTGCCGTGAGAATGCATTGATGTAGCGTTTGTTGTTGCAATGCGTAATTCCGCAGAGAGAAGACCCGTTAACCGGCACATCTTCAGCAGTACCGGACCCCTAACGAGAGAGAGGCGCGGTGGTACAGGAGGAGGAGAACAGTGATTTCAGAGCGCTCCACCACAGCGTCTAAACCTTCAGACGACCCAAAGCTCTCCCGCGACAGCACGAGCCAGGAGGCACATGGCTGTTCGCATACACGCACAACGACATTACACACGAAGGCGTGTTTTTAACGGAGCGAGGCTGCGCCTTCGCAATGTCGCCCATAGCCTAACCTCCGGAATAGCCCTGTCTGCTTAATGAAGTTTGACGATATTTTGCTGCCTATATTGCGCTCATAAGTTTGTGAGAACAACGTTCGCATCAAAAATTCATTTTGTCTCCCCTCTAATATACTTTGTTGGCGCCGAATTCCCCTCGCAACTCGTTTACGCGAGAGCACGTGGCCTATCAACGGAGAAAGTCTGACCACCGTGACTGGTACCCACCTACCACTAATTACGGATCGCCAGCCACAGACCACGAAAACGGACGAAAAGAGCTAAAGATAGCTATTTGCTTTAATAAAGCGCGGGCTGTGCAACAGAGACCGGAAGGCTTCGTTATCGTATGCCATAAAGTTCACTAATTGTCGCATAAAATCTCAATTGCCGTGTTGCGCGACATGTGTATCGCTTATAACCGGAGCACTCTCGAACGAGCAGTGGAAGGCGTCGTTTGTCTTGTTTGCCACGGATTGCCCCGACCTGACGGAAAAACAAAAATGGAGCACTGTGGAACACTGCGATTGATCAAGAGAATCACCAACAGGCACGAGGGCACAAAAGAAGCAAGCGTCATGAGTATCATCCATGCGTTTGTCATCAGCCAAATCACGTACATGGCGGCGTACCACAGATGGTACGCCCCAGAAAAGAAGAAACTAGACGGCCTGATTAGGAAGGTATATAAACAGGCGATCAGACTCATGCTAAGCTCGAGCACAGAGAAACTCCTAGAGCTGGGACTGCACAACACGCTAGAGGAGCTAATAGAAGCGCAACGTATATAGCACAATACGAGCGCCTCTCCAAGACCAAGGCTGGTAGAGACACATCCTAGATAAACTAGGCGTCCGCTACCACACACAACGCGGAAACAAACGGGACATACCCAAGGAAATAAGTGCCAAACTCCCGGTACCCCCACTGCCCAAGAATATGCATCCTGTACACCACGAGGGTAGGAGAAGAAGCAGGGCAAAAAGGGGACATGGCGAAGAACTACGGAAAGGACAAGGACGCGGTCTTCGTAGACGCTGTACGTTACAAACACAAACGTAGCTTTGTCGCAGCAGTAGTTAACCACAACAGACAGGGCTGCACGAGCTTGACAATATAAACACGACACGCATCGAAACGGCGGAAAAAGTGGCTATAGCGTTAGCCATTGCACAAACCAATGCCGCTATAATATATATAATCAGCGACTCGCAAACCAGGCTCAACGACATCACCAACCATTACAAGATGCAAAGATTCACTTATCCACCACCCCATCCACAAAACTCAATAGATCGCAAGCGGTCCAGTGGCGACAACTATACAAACCAAATCATACAAGAGTCATACGCTATTTATCCAGAAATCTTGGGCCAAGAAAGACCCGGTGAACCATGCGGGACAAATTAAAAGCAAGTTTTTCGCATTAATGTTTCACGATGGTCACGGAGGAACCACATGAGCCGCGGCGTTATTGTGATTGCGTGACGTCATCATACTGCGATCTATGTGCAAGTTCGAGTAATCCGCGCGACTGGCCGCTCTAGGCACTTTGCGTGTAGTCGTGGGCATCTTTCACTTATGGGACTCGGAAAATACACTTTTATGTAGCCCGTATTGAGCAACAGAAAGCTGTCCCGTATTGAGCAACAGAAAGCTGTATCGGGAGTTTCTCGTGTCGCTCTACAATTTTCTCATTGACACTTTTCATCTAATGATAATAATTGATAAGTTGATTATTTAGACTAATAATTTAATTAGGCTGAATGCAAAAAAAAATAATAATAATCTGAGTATTTCCAAGCGACAGCAAACAACATTACCTTGGTTCTGTCCAGCTACGTAGCCATTCGCATATTTTTGAAGTTTGGCCCAAGTTAGGTGAAACACCCTGTATAGTCCGTCATACGATGGCTTAGGAAGAGTTATACACCCGTTGATTTCGCAACGTAATATTACAAAGTTTCTTGCTAGTGAAGGTGTAAAACCTAATGAAATTCTGCACAGATTGACGGCACATTTCGGGGATCAAACACTCTCAAGGCCGTGTGTGTTATTCCCTGGAATAAGGAATTTATGGAAGGCCGTGAAAGAGGTTGAAAATGAGAACCGTGATTGTCGCCCAAGAACGGGCCTTATACGGAGCAGAAGATTGAAGCCATTCATGTTATTCTGGAAGGCGGCAGACGTTTGAAGGCTTCCAAAATTTGTTCTAAGATACGCATAATTGTTATATGAAATCACTTATTTCATAATCGCAAAGGACCTATGGGACTCGTAGTGTCTGCACGTTGGGCCTCGCATATCAGACTTGCAGAAGACGAGCATGCGTGTGACCGGTTGTCAGCGCGGTTTGCACAATAAATGGATGCATTTTTTTTAAATCGCGTCGTTACCTGCGATGAAACCGTGGTGCACCACTATATGCTTCCTGATTCGAAACAAGTAAGCATGCATGGAGTGAAGAAAGAAAGCTAAGGCAGTACCTGTCAAAGCCAAGACTTGGTTGTGAGCTGGCAAGCTTGCTTGTAACTGTTTTTGGGGACCAGCGCGGCATTTCCCACATTGATTCCTTTCACGATTGTCGCATAATCAACGCTGCATAGCTTTTGAGTAAGGTTAAACTTACTAAGGTTAAACCGCCGCTACATGCCACATGTGCGAAATTCACGAACATGGGTTGAACGCCACTGGAGCATCCTCCCTATAGCCTTGACTTATCGACCCGTGACTTTCATGTTTGTAACATATGGGGCAGAAACTTGGAAGTTAACAGAAGAAGCTCGATAGCAAGTTAAGAACAGCACAAAGAGCAATTGAACGAAAAATGTTAGTCGTAACGTTAAGAGACAGGAAGAGAGCGGTTTGGATCAGAGAGCAAACGGGGATAACCAATATTCTAACAGACATCAAGAGAAAGAAATGGAGCAGGGCAGGCCATGTAATGCGTAGGATGGATCACCGGTGGACCATTAGAGTTACAGAATGGATGCCAAGAGAAGGGAAGCGCAGTCGAGGACGGCAGAAAACTAGGTGGGGTGATGAGGTTAGGAAATTTGCCGGTGGAAATTGGAATCAGCTAGCGCAAGACAGGGGTAACTGGAGACCGCAGGGAGAGGCCTTCGTCCTGCAGTGGACATAAATATAGGCTGATGATGATGATATATACCCAGCTCGCCGTAATGTCATCGATCTCGACAACGTGGTTACTCGGGTTTGGTTCGTTGTTTATTGATTATCAATGAATGTATACGTTGCATTCTAAAGGAGCCAGAAACTCAATCGAGCAAGTCTCGAGAACTTTTCGCGCGCCAGAGCGGCCCGCGCGCACACGAGTGCATACATTGAAATCCGTGACATCATAGTCAGATGCTCCAGCGCTGACGAACGAGCAGGAAAACAAAAAAACAAATTGATTTTATCCCGTAATAAGCAACCCTTTGCCGTCAAAGGAATGAAACTTTTTTTTCTTGCTATGTTATTTGTATTGGCGTAGTAGAAAGACCCGAACGACGTCGTTGGCGCCAGCATGCTCCTAGATCCAAATAACCTTGACTGACGCTTACTCACAGCGCACCAAAAACTAAAGCAAACACTTGCCAAGGTTGAAAACTAAGGCGAACGTACCAAATCAAAGCGTCTGTTCGCAGGCGCCATCGTCAGCGATTCAATTACGGAGGCTGCGCCAGATATATGCGGAATTGACGTTGATTTAAGCCCGTTTCACATGCTGCGATATTGTCTGCGAATTCACACGTGCGAATTCGCAGCTGGGAAAAATAGGCCGCCGGACCCTTCGTGCGTGCGTTTTTTCGATGTTCGGCGTGCTGAACTTCTCTGCGAAAAACGCAGATGCGTTGGTAGCCACTGTAGCGGTGGAAGCAGACGACCAATAAGAGGCGGCTCGCTCATACGTTATCGCCAGTCAGAATGCTTAACGAGTATATGAAAAACGCAGCTGCCGTAGATCCATGTGAAACGGCATTGCGAATTTCGCATCTGCGGAAATCGCAGCTGCGAAAAACGCACTGCAAAATTGCACCATGTGAAACGGGCTTGACTCGATGAAAGTATTCGGTGGTCGTGCGCCTATTTCTTATCTGCTTCTAGCAAGAGATCCTATACGCTCTCCCATGTTATTATTATTATTTTTTTTGCAATGTGTCTGACACTGCCAACGTAATGGTTCGAGTCATGTGTTGTTTTTGGTGTGAAAATTGTCGTTTTTTCTGATCACATTGACATCCTCATGATTGGAGCTTCAGCACACCAGATATACAACCCCAAACTCGACAGTGGTCCGCTAAAATCGCGGGCCGCATGCATGCGGCTATTAACAAAAGGTCGTGTTAACAAAAGGTCGTTTTATGCATGGCACAAAAGCGAGTTTAACGCCAACGCATTTCTCCGCAGCTCGTCCCGCGCTAACCAGGAAACAGGCGGTGGCTGGTGCCTTCTGCAAACAAGCATGTATCCAAACCCGGTGGCCTGCAGCAGATTCTACCCAGGGCAATACAGCGATCAATGCACATTATGTAAAGGTAGGGCGGATCTGCCACATATTCTATGGGCATGCTCGAAGGCCGCTCCTTTCGAGGGCCGCGAAATTCAAAACCGGCAGCAGTGCACGGGAGACCCTGCTGCTCAGCTCAGACCAGCAAGACCAGGTATGGGCCGTCCAGCTAGCCGAGGCAGCCGCTGAGACTCAGGGGATCTCAGCCGTCTGCTAGGCGGAGGGAGGCTACGTCCGCCCTCGTGAATTGCTGGCACCAGTAAAAGTTGAATCTCTCTCTCTCTCTCGGAATTAATATCTCGAAATTGGTGTCATCCCGAGAATTCGTTCGAAGTGAAACCGCCTTGCGACTCCCACGGCTAGAATTTGTAGATTGCAATGTGGGCTGTAAGGTAATTAGTAAAAAACTGAATCAGGGAATTTTGTAAATTAGTCGATTATGCATTCCAGTTTTTGTTTGTTTGTTTTTTGCAAGTATAATGTCCGCCTCTCCGAGTAGACCTGCTCATGAACTAGAATTGTGCTATCTGCCACAGGCAACCTTTAAAACATTTTTCGAAGTGTTCGCTGAAACACCCGGTATTTAGTATATACACCGTATTTCGAATTGGCCGTTTGCGCCCCTCGCGAGCATTCCCTTAACGAGGTCTCGCGGGACGGGGCCATTCGGCGCCGGCTCGCGCCAGTCCCCGTCGCGATGTCGACCCCTCATCAGTCACAGCGCCTGTCGAGACGACGAGGCGCTCTTATCTCGCGACGCCCTCGCGCGAGATAACACGGGCGCGGGCGTGCAAGGCGTGCAATGGAGACGCAGCAGCAACTCAGGGGCACGCGCTCATATATATATATATATATATATATATATATATATATATATATATACCATGCGGGACTGTGAACACGGGCAGCTCACTCTTCCATGAAGCTGTTCGTCACCGTACATAGACACCAACTGCATGCCGGGGTGCTTTCCTATATAGGGCTAAAAAAACCAACACTAACATGGTTCGTACAATCTCTTCAATCTACAGTGTCAATATATAGTTCCATTTAGGTTACAGCTATCATACAGGCGTGCAATTTTTGCAAATATTTTCCACTTACCTAACTGAAACGGCCTTCCGCTCAAAAGAGCAAAAAAAATTGGAGGACACTTAAGCTTCGCCTTTAAGAGTGGAACGCGATAACATTCAAAGATCCCTGGCTTCTTATCAGGCTTTTTTTCTCGCATATTCAAATTTGAATCCGACGATATATCTCGCCTGTAGGTTTTGGTTAAGTCGTACTTTACAATTTTTCTGACGGATTTTACTTTGAGAAATTTAATTTTTGTTCACTAACGCCTTGCGCCACTCGAAGGACCTGCCCGGTCGGGATGGTTCGTGATGATTCGGTTCGGCATGATTATTTCCGTCAACGACGCCGGCGCTTACGCCGACGCTGGATTTTCTGCGATACGGAGCCCTTAACGCTATCGCGTTAATATGGTATACACTTCTGTTTACCTATATAGGTTTCTATCCTAAGGCCAGCGAAGTTTTCCTTCTACCATGTTACCCTGCATTAGCGTACATCACTAGCCATTGCCATTATTTTAACACCTGTTATATTTTACGCACTTCACAGCAACTAATTCTTAGGCATCTCTACAGCCAAATTACATCTGCCATTCGCTATTCAGATTCGCAGCACTGACATTTGTCGCGTTTTTGCCATCGAGAATCCATTCAGTGTCTTTTGCATGGCGGTCTTTGGCCATAACCGACCATTAATCAATCAATCAATCAATCAATCAATCAATCAATCAATCAATCAATGTTACCTTCCTCAAGCTATTAAAAGCTAACAGTAAAATATCTGGAGTGGTACTGAAGGAAATAACAGTGCGAAACTCGCACTAATTGACACCATCCGGGGATGCTTTTTGTAATGAGGCATGTGTTGATGTGCTAAATGCAACGTATGTTCATTATTTTGCACCGCCTTCGCATGTTACTCGTCTTCTCGAAGTGCAACCGAAAAAGTACTCTCAGATGGATACCGTAGTATTTAATTTGTAGCGGCAACAAAATCAATTATACATAAATTCGAATTAAATTGGTCGTGTAGTAAGTTATTTATGAATGTTACTATGTCACATTGAAATTATTTTTTTCTTTCTCAGTCGCTTCACTGCGGCACGATGCCTCTGGATTGGAAAATGACCGAAATAATTACAATTCATAAATATCTAGTGAGACCCATGACCATTCGAATTATAGGCCCAGCTCTTTGAGATAAGTTCACATGTAAAATAGTGGAGCATGTTGTTTACTCTCAGTTTATAAGTTATCTGGAATCGAACAACTTGTTTACTCCCAGCCAACATGGTTTTCGCAAAAAGTTATCCTGCGAAAACCAGGCTCTTTACTTCATTGACGAAAGTGCACTCCAATCTAGACGCTGGATTTTTACCGGCTGCGTAGTTCTTGATTCGTCTAAGGCATTCGACAAATTCATCATCATCATCATCATCATCATCATCATCATCATCATCATCATCATCATCATCATCATTTATTTTACCCATAAAGGCCCTAAGGGGCAATACATTACTTACATTACACAAGTATACTCCATACATTGCGGCTATGTAAATTTAGTGCACTAAATATTGACCCTAATGAACCTGAATGTTATGTTGGTTTTTATAATGTCCCGAGTTCAGTTAGTTAATGATAATGAAGTTAACTCAACCTTAACACCAGTTCAATCTGCAGGGCCTTCCACAAGGGTCAGTACTTCGGCCATTCTTATACATGATTCACAATAATGACCTGCCTGATAACGTTTCATCTAAGTTTTGTCTGCTTTTCATGTGACTGCTTAATGTAGGTAATATTACTAAGGACTCTAACGTCTCCTCTCTTCAGGATGACTTAAACACATTGCTTGACTGGTCTCGTGTAGGGCAGATATGGAACTTAACGTTAAAGAAATGTAAATTGATTCGAATCTCCTGCATTGGAATGAAGCTTGCCCTGACTATATTTACCTGATAGACATCCTTTAGAGAGCGTAAGAAACTACAAATATATCGGCGTCCCTAACCTGTCATGGAAACGACACATCGAAATTATAACGTCAAAAGCCAATCGCGAACTAGAGGGGTTTACCTTCGCAGGAACTTCCCGCTTGCACAATTAACGCTTAAGCTTTTGTTATACACAACACATTTTCGTCTACTGCAGTCATAGTATACGCATCATCACTACAGGACCCACATCATTCCACCTTAACAAACTGCTTTGAAAGCGTTCAGAATCGTTCCATTCGATTCATATAATATACCACTTACCATCGCACGCCATGCAAGCGTATATATAACACAACTGAATGCCACGTTAAACCTCCCTCTACTCTCAACCTCATGGAGGAAACAATCGCGCTTTGGTTAACATGGATTAATCAGCTCCATTAATCTCAATTCATGTTGAGGTTAAATGCACGAGGTACATGTGCCAAACTCTAACACACTTACGCATTCACAATTATTCCTTTTTTTACCCAAGGCATGTAACGGAACGGTCTGCCTGCATCATGCAGTATAGTTAGTATAAGTAACCCAGCTCTATTTAAAACTGCTTTAAGTTAACCGCACCTAATCCTTGAGCCATGTTTTTTAATAACGTATTCTATAAGTTAGGTTATTACTGTACAAGCGCGATACTTGCAAATAATGTGCGTATTGAGGCTTCAACTACCATTGTTAGCTTATGTATTTCAAATGTGTTGATAAGATGGTGAGATGAGATTGTTTTTAACTAATATATATAATGTGCATTTGTGTATATTTTACCCTGTGCCGCTGTAAATAAATAAATAAATATAAAACGTTTCATATATTGATTTTCTAATTTTTTAAATTCACGTAACATTATGCTGAACTGCGTTTCACTAAAATAGTCACTGTTATCGGGGACAGTGTTCCGGACAGCAGTGTCTACTTCACTGGAACATAGTTCACGCATATTTGTTGCTCTGCGTATCTAATAAGACGTTAAAATGTCTGGAAACGTCGTTCGATATAATTTATGATTTATAACTGGAACGCCGAATGGATACTTGGAGCGCTGCGCTCGCAGAAATGGAGCGAGACAGTGCAGAGTGACGTCAATGCGCATCCAACTTGTGGGTATACCGAAACTGGGCCCGTACAATTCACAAAAAAACGTTCTTACGCTAGAATTCTATGTAAGAGCAAACTCTAACCAATACTGACGGTGCAAGTGTTCTTACATAGGGAGAAGGCGGCTGGAACAGCAAGGGGCGCTTACGAACAAAACATATTTGTGAATTCGAATTCTTGGCCCCAATTCGCAAAAACGTTGTTACGCAATAGAATGATTCGTAGGAGAAAATTTTAGCCAATCATTTCGCTTTACATATCATTACCGAATGAGGCCAGCCAATGGCAAAGGGAACTTACGAAAGAAAAGCTTTGTGAATCTGGCCCCTGGTTCGTAGAAACGAGTATTACAGAAAATTGTTAGAAGCGCTCTCACGTTTGTCAGTATACATTTTTTCTTGGGTTAAGGAATTTCGATCTTCATTTACCTCGAAGAAATAAGACATGTCATTTTAGTACCCCTTTCACGATCCATGCTATATCACGATACATCGATTGTAATGGTCAGCCGCATTAGAGCAACGTTATTCTCGTATTTCTGGGCAGACCCTAATGAAAGAAGCAAACCCTCGTGACGAACTAAGGAAAAAAGCAAGCTCTCATAACGACGGCATCGCCACTGCATCAAAAAATACGAGGATGAAATTTAGTCCTTCCAAGTGCCATATACAGTTTTCCGGAAAAGCGAGGTATATCGGGTCAGTCCGAACTTGGCGAAATTTTTCCTAAGCTTGCAAAAGCAATGCTGTGACAGAAGAAGGTAGCATATATACGTATACCACAAATATACGTGTGTCATTAAAAGGATGGGTTCAAACTTCGACGTGCGACTCCGGGAAAGGGCACTGGGAATTGATAGCCACGAACTTGGAACAGTGAACGAAGAACACTCGTCCCCATCGTTCGAAGAAAATCGGATGCGTTGCTCGTCGTGATGGAAGCTTTAAACTTTCAACTAACACACTTAACATAACTTTTAACATAACTTTTCCAGGTGTACATCGTCACGTGGCACGCAAAGTTCTCCGTGCACTAAACACGTCAATGACGCCAAACTCGTCAATGAGGTCAGGTCGCCGCTTGTGTATGTTATATCGTCTGCGCTGTTAAAGCTTATATGACGGCATTCTCTTTCATCGTAATCACCGCACGCTATATAGTCTTCCAATTTCCACTTGCGTCGAATTGATTGATTGAATAAATGTTTCATTTGTTGGATACCTCTTTGGGCCTAATACGAGTAATGGGGAAGGCCAAAAAGTGTGTCGGCAGTGAAAGGCTCCGTGCGAGTATATATCAGGGCCTACAACCGGTGTAAAAGCCCGGGTTCCCTGGTAAAAGCCAGGAGGGACTGGGAGGCTGCACGACGGTCCTCTAGTGTATATAGACAAGCCACCGGTCGGATCCACTGCTCGTAACTCGGAAGATGTTTTCTGCGCACTACCCCACGCGCCACATAGATCGGAAGGTCCCGAATGTCCAACACTGGATTGAAACAAATTTAGAACAACCCGATCATGTACATGTACTGGATAACGCTGACGCATAAATGCAGCACATGTCAAGTGCATTGGTAAGCACTTTACAAGTGACAGCCTCAGCGAACACATGAGACTTCTTGCGCTATACAGAAATGTTCGTAAGAACAGATGACAGCCGCTCGTGACGTCACGACGTAGCGAATCTGGCCTGTATGTGAGCGAAACGTTTTGTGAATTCGGCCTCAATTTGTCTGCGGCGTTACTGCAAAGTTAAAATTAGGATAAACGGAGCACGTCGTTGTATAAAACTCTGGTGTCTTCTTTTTTCTAGAATATATCTAGCGGTAGATAGCAGTGTTATTGTAGACCTTGTGCTGGATTACTCGAAATGGCGGGCATTAGTCGCACGAGAAATCGAAATGCATAATTGACTAATTAACAAAGTTTCACTAATTATACGATGTCTAACTCAATCATTTGAGGCACATATTGTAATTTACGAATTCTGGCCAGGGAGTTGATTCGCAAGGCGTGTCCACTTGGAATTATTTCTTAGGATGGCCACGGTTTCGAGGTATTCATTCCTAGTGTGTGCGACGAATTACATTAATTTTCCAGTTATTTTTGAGTTTCAGTGCATAAAGCGACGTTCTGAAACTTGAAAAAGAGAGAGAGAGAGTAAGTGGAGCAACAGTGCATTTTCACCACAACTTTTACGGCACATATCTTGAAATTGATGCCATCCTCAGAATTCGTTCCAAGCGAGTACGCTGTGCGAATATGTTGCCTGAATTACTCAATATGTGCCTAAATTTACTAGTTAAACACTTAAATAGTAAAATTTTGTTGTTAGTTCATTAAGCATGTTTTCTTTCTCGTGAAAGTAATGTCTGCCTCTTCGAGTAATCCGACTCAAGAAGTAGAATTGTGGGACCTGTCACACGCGACATTTAAAAATTCTGTATAGTTTAAAAATACAAATAATATAAAACACTTTATGCAGTATATCCCCCTGAGACCCGAAGACGGCTCAAGGAGAATCGCTTTTAAAGTCAGATTTTATTACCGACTGGTATGTTACGGACCCTGAAAGCTATAGGTTAATATAGGTGGCCAAAGCAACCGTCTCTTCATGTTGGTTGCGATAAACATGGTGAGCGAATGTACTAAGGACTAGCTGAAGCGACGTACTGGGTGTTCAAAATTAAGCGTTACGGAATTTTTAAATATCGCCTGTGGCAGGCGGCATAATTCTTATCGTTGAGCTGGGTTATTCGAAGAGGCGGACAATAGTAGCACGAGAAATCGAAACACATATTCAAATAATTAACGAAAATTCACAGATTAACTTCTTAGTTAATTACTTTACGACACGTATTGCAATTTACTAATTGTAGCCGGGGAGTTTGCCAGACGCATCCACTTGGAATTAATTTCCAGGATGACACCGGTTTCGAGATATTATTTCCCAAAGTGTGGAACAACAACATGGGTGTTCCAGTTACTTTGGTGCTTCAATGTATAAAACACCATTTTCGTAAAAAAGTAAGTGGAACAACAGTGCATCTTTACGGCGAGTTCGATGGCGCATATCTCCAAACTGGTGTCATTCTGGAAATTCATTCCAAGTGGATACGCCTGACAAGCTCACCGGCTACAATTCGTAAACTGCAATATGTGTCGTAAAGTAATTAACTAAGAAGTTAATTAGTCATTTTTCGTTCATTAGTTGAATACGTGTTTCGATTTCTCGTGCTACTATTGTCCGCCTCATCGAATAACCCAGCTCAACGATACGAATTAAGATACCTGCCACAGGCCATTTCTAAAAATCCCGTAAAACTTAAAAATGAACACCCTGCAACTATATGCGCGCCCTGTCATGTTTACCATAACATTGTGATGTCTGTGGAAAGCTTGTCATGCCTTGTGCGCCTCACATGGGAAAGTTCGTTCTCGCGTTGGCGAGAGCTGACATGCAAGGTTTAAAGGTGTGGACAAAGTTCTGCTGTGCGACCCGGGAAACCTTTCGCCGTTTAAAGTGGCGCGCAAACGTTGGTATAGTGTATAGTTAGCATAATAACCGCACTATACACTGCCTTCTTGTGTATATACGGACAGTCAATGCTTACAGCTTCGCGAGGTATAACGTCTGGCCACATTGTATAGCTCCCATTTCGACCACGCGCTCGTGCGTAATGAACTTAAGGACGCGTTCAGGCAAGGCCACAAGACCGAAGAATTAAGACACGACACACATGCACGACACAGAGCAGCAGTGAGTATAGATGGACGTGAGTTCGAATCCCGGGTCGCGGCTGCTGTGTTCCGACAGATGATGGATGCAAACACGTTCGTGTACTTAAGTTTAGCTGCACGTAAAAGAAACCCATGGAGATGGCCAAATTTAATCTGGAGCCCTCCTCTAGCTGTTGCTTCTAATAGCCACAGAGTGCTGTTTTGAGACACAACAAACCACATGCATAATTATAGACACAGAGCGCCGTGTGACGACGGAGCATGTTGATATACAGTATATTAATTAGGTCGCACCAACTATATAACCGGAAATGATCTTTTCTCAGGCGTTACCAAGAATGGCTGGTGGCTATCTACGTATACCTTTAGTCACGTTGCTGGGCTCACCATGGCTTAACTAAACCTTAGGTAGTTGCAAAATGGCGCGTTAAAGTCGAACGGCAGTCATTACGCGTTAATCGTGGCAGCTGCGTAAATAAAGGATGCTGCTAAGCTTTTCCCCATTGTTGACTGAGCATATGCAACTTACAGTTTCATCTTAACCTTATAGTTGGTAGGGCCGAGCGAATACGCATATAACCTTTGAATAACGGATTCAAGAACTGTCACATTCAATTCAGTCCTATTGAATTCGAAAATTTTTCGAATAGGTTTGAGATGCTTAACGTTGTCAACTGTACATGACAGAACATGAACATGGAGCAAACTGGGAAGAAACTGGAGCGAAAATGCGACTTCAATCACGACCATATCGGGCAGGAACGGAAAGAAGTTATGTACGTGTAATAAACATGCTGCATCGCTCAGAGAGCCAGATATTTTCGCCTACACCGCTATCATTCGCATTAAGGTTTCGCTCAAAGGTGGTTATTTGGCCATACGTATTGTTTGATGCCATTTCTAAATGCTGCACCTGTATAGATAATAATTTTGCTGCGATATACTAAATATAACGTTCCATATTCGCTCACCGGGATTGCGTTCTTCGAAGGCCGACCGTGAACCGCAGTAACAACCTCCGTAGAAGTCGGAAGTCGCAGCCACACGTCGCGTGACTTATGTAGCAACACACACACACACACGTACACACATATACGTGCGCACAAGCCCGGAGTTAAATGGCGCGGTGCGTTAAAATGCCGCAGTGCTTCCGAGCCAGCCGGGTGTTTTAGTCTGCATAGTACAGTAGTAGCCTCGCGGTATTGCGCGTCATCGTTCACGGAGCACGGCGGTTTACGCTGCAGAAGCACTCTGTCTTGCGGGGTCGACGCGAGGTGCTCACCCATGGCCGGCGCTGCTGGTTTCCTGGCTTTTCCGCTCGGCCTTGCGTGCGCGCGCCTGGCTCGCTTGTTCCGCCCGGGCTGAGACGATGCCGCGACCTCGATGCCGATGAAGCGAGGCAGAAGATGAAGCCGTGCGAGGAGAGGCGACGCAAGGCAGCTCCGGCTCCGCCCCCCTGGCCCCACCCACCGACCGCCCTCCGGTGGGAGGGCCTCTCGTGCCTCTCTTCGAGGCAGCGGCCGGCGTCTTCGCGACAACCCACCTCCGGCGCGTCTTCGCGAAGCATTCGCAAACGCGAGCCGCCGCTTTTTCCGCGCACCTGTTCCGCGTCCGTCGTTTGATGTGAACGGGCGGGCGGGAGGAAGGCGTTTTTTTTTTTTTTCTTTCTTTTTGTGGTTTCGCAAGCCTTCAGACAGCGATTTTCTCTGTGAAGCTTCGCGAAGCGCCTTTGAAGAGAGTGAAAGAGGAGAGAAAAAGATATAAGATAAACCGCGCGACGGAGTTTTTGTCAATTGGATGGGAGGTATGCGCGACGGAAACTTTTATATAACTCGTGATAATTACGCTTCGGGGTAGATTCGGAGCTCCAATAGAGCTGCGTTCTTTAACTGACATTTGATACCGGCTGCCGGCCTTCACCGACGTCGCTGAAAAAAAAAACGTCGGGTAGTAAGAAAGCGCGAAATGCTTGAGCGAAAGCGGGGACCTGCCGGAGAGTTTGCGGAATTTTCGCCGCCGCATTCCGTAACTGGATCAATCTGCGGAACGCGATGAGCGCTTCTTTGGCGTTTATTTAGAAGAAGGAAGCGGCGCGGGTAGCGTGTTTGGCCTTGGGCGAGAGTCATGCGCGAACGCGATAGGTTTCTGGAATGTGGAGTATTTTGAGAAGCGACCGATTTGCAGCTTTCGCGCGCTTTCCAAGTAGCCCTGAGTATTTCGTAATTTTTTCCTTGACACGCGTTATTGCCCACGGACGCCTCTTGGAAAGATAAAAGATCTGCAGTCGATATTAATACTCGGAATCTATCTAATGGAACTTTGCTATTCGTCTTCCGGACTGCTCAGCCATTTTGGTGGCCGAATTCTTGACCATTCGCTTGGCCCTGCTGCACACAATTTCTAACAAATGTGTCTTATATAATTGCGCTCGCCGACCGTCTCACTGTTCTTATGCCACCATATAAAGTATGCGAATAATTCACTACTGATGAACCAGTCGATACACTATTTCATTCCTCCTCTTGTTAAAAAAAAGAAGAAAAAAAAAAGGGGGGGGGGGGGGTAAGTGAAGCTTGTGGCAAGACGACATTGTCGCAGGCGTTCAGCTTCGTTTGCCCTAAACTCAGGGTCGGCGGCTCTTCGTATAACGTTTGGCCTCAACATCCCGCTCCCGCAACTCGAGGTCCGCGGCTCTTCGCTCACGTTTCGCCTGGGTTTCGGAAGCCCTCGCGCTCGAATCGGACGGCAAGCTCCGCTTACCTCCATTTTCTCGACAGGGTAATGGCTGGGGATTTTGTCTCTTTTGGTCCCACCTGCGACAAGGGCAGTTCAAGGGCGCGTTACAGGTCCCCGAGCCCATAGGGGTACGTGCCATTGAGCTTGGACCCTTTCTGCACTATCACCAGGATCGGCCCACATGACAGGGGTATGATGTGGTGCCATTGAGCTTGGACCCTTTCTGCATTATCGCCAGGATCGGCCCACTATTCAGAGTGACACCACCACCACCACCGCCGAAACCTGTGAGCCTGTAAAGCGTCGCTTAAAAAGAAAGAGAAATGTTTTTCTCGATTCCTGGGCACTGTGGACACTCGCTCAATGAGACTGTTATCATTTGCTATCATTTGCTATCATTTGAAAGTTATCATTCGCTACATTCCGGCAAAGGCAGTGCTTAGTGGACCCGTATATGCTTCTGCGTACCGAAATTTATACCTTGTCTCCTGTGGCAAGATCTGGTCGACAACGATTTCTCGGTCGCAACAATCAGCCCCTTCTTGCCATGCAGCGGACTACGAACATTTAGCTTTCCCCTCCATGTCTGCAGGAATGTTCGTCATTTCCCCTTCGCCAATCTTTTGAACTTCACCGCACTACGCCTGCGTAACTCGTTGGATGGCCTTTTCAAATATATATATATATATATATATATATATATATATATATATATATATATTTCAAGATGTCGGCCGAGTTTCGACAAGTTCCAGGTAGCGATATCGAGGATACACTGCCTTCTTCTAATAACTTGCGCATTTACGGTACTTAGTCAGCACTATGATTGCTTCAATTATAGCAGTGTTGGGGTCAATACTAAAATACGGCTATAACGCAGCACTAAGTGCCGATCAAGTGCCGTAAATACGTATGCCTAATTAGAAGGAAGCACCCTGTCGACGCTGCTAACGGAAAGTTGTTGAAATTCGGCAGATATTTCAAATATAATTTTGAAAATGCTGCCCATTGTGTTACGTTGGTGTATTGCGGAAGTTCAACATAGATGGCGAAGGGGCAATGTTCTAAATTCCTGCTTATGGAGATGTCCGTTCGTGTTTCCCATCTATGACAGTGCTAAGTACCGATTACTCTTCTATTGTGTCGAATATGGCGCTTAAAACCTCACTTAAGTATAGGTGTGGGTTGGTTCACGTCATCGGAACTTAGTACGTTATGCGGGGATGTGGAATCATTGGACAATTTTTTCCTCTTTAGCCGAAGGTATAAATGCGAAATAGCGATATACGGAGAATGATCCCTTTTGTGTATTGTCCTTATTATATCTGCGCTCGATATTTCGTTTTTGGGGCAACCTACTGGGGTCGTTCCCGAAAGGAACTCTGTTACTGTTGCTGGAAGGCTGTCATGTTAAACGCATTTTTTCCACAATGTAAAGACATAAATGTGTTTTCGTTACTTCTTATTTCTCGTGCGGTTCCAATATAAGTTGGCCTATTCACTTTTCAATTATTAATATTGCGTTTTTATTTAAGTTGGTATTTTTTATTATTATAGACATGATATAAGGAGATTTTCGCACACCAATATACTGCGCCAGCTATACGGCTGGGCTCTTCAATATGTGGAACATAGAAAATGCAATTGCAACATAAAACATATAACATATATAACATAGTTGCATCAATGTTGCGTTGCCGCACACAAGTCAAAATAACAAGACGAGATTACAAAGGCACACTTAAAGCTATAATGCGAGCAATGGTGTCAGGTAACGAATAAACACTCAAGCAACGATGCTAACCATAATGATATCGCATATACAGATTGACAATAAAATACAGAATTCATTTAGAAACAATTTTGTTCCCGGAGTTAGTAAAGTCCAATAAGGCACTGTCTTCCAGAAACGTCTTACTGCTATTAAGGCGCAGTTTTGCATTGCCGTATAGTTGGCCACGGCCCTAATCATTTCTTCAAATTGATAGGTCCACGATCTAATGCCATTAATGACGATTTAACTCGGCGTCTTCGTGCGTAATGGTGCGGTACTCTAGAAGAAAGTATTATGTGTCTTCTTCAACGAAGCCACAATCGCACTCAGTCATTTCAGCGCGGCCTATTCGGTGTAAAAAAGTGTTTTGTGTAGGCAGGTGCCCAGCCGTAAGCGATGAATAAGGGTTTCTGTGCTTCTGTCTAAAGGTAATGGAACGTTGAATTCAGTAAGTGGATCAATATAAAATTATTCACAATCACGTTAGCAGGAAAAAAAAATCATTTCGTATTGCTTCCATTGCGAACCTACTGTGCTACTGCCCATCTTTTGAAAACGAAAGACATGACCTCTGCACAGCTCTTAATAAGCTGGATAAAAAAACCGTTCACATTGAACAAGATCTCGGGACCATGGCCTCGCGTATCGCAGCTGCAAAAGGCCACAAAGGCGCTGCTGCTATTTTTAAAAACTACAGGATTGAGCGACCGTCCTTGATCCGGACTGAGTCGCCGTCAGTGATTTAGAGCAGAAAACGATATCCACAGTAGACTTTCTCTTCTTCTCCTAATCTTTCCCTCCCCGTTTCTCTTCCCCCAGTGTAGGGTAGCAAGCCGGACTCAGTACTGGTTAACCTCCTTGGCTTTCATTTATCATTTTCTCTGTCTCTCTCTTTTTTTAGGAGGCAACAACCAGAGTCATAATAACCTATGGTATAAGCAGGCTGCAGCCCTGGGTCCCCGACTGCCAGAGGGCCCCATGAAAAATGACTTTTTGACGAGCCCCTCAACAATATTAAAGGGGCCCTCATCAGCGCCCAGTTGGACACTTTGGCTTTACAATGGAAGTTGTGTCATTCCAGGCGAAACTCCCCACTTCCGAAAAGCAACCATCGCGGATTCTCCACAAAAGAATTGGGATAGTTGGCGATTGTGTGAATGAGGTTTCACCTTAATATGTTTTAAGAAAACATTGGTTTTGGCGACGGATGCAAGGCTGTCACGCGCCTCTGGCTACTTCGTCGCCGTCGTCTTCGTCCGACCGACAGTAGCCGCCCCTTCACTGTCTCGTGGCACTACCCCCCCCCCCCCCCCCCCCCCCCCCTGGGGCGAGAGCGCCGACCCGGTGCTTGGTACGACCAGAGTCCTTCCATGCTTTTCTGGTCACGAAACTGCCGCCTCAGTTTCATATAGAGCCAGCGCCCGCCGCTAGAGGCGCAACCATGCATGGGGAGGGCATGCTAACGCCGCTACCGCTGTGGTTGTGTGTGGGGTAGCCTCGGTATTCTAGCTTTCTCAACTTCCACAACCGTCGGTTTACTTTCACGTAACTATTTTTAACATTCCACATGCTTAAATAACTGCCTGATTGCGTCTTCTGCCATATGAGCGCCCGGGACGAAAAAAAAAAAAAAAAAAGCCGCTCATAAAATGGAGCTTGCGGCGGTCTCGGACCAAAAAAAAAAAAAAAAATTCTGGGATTTTGAGCCAGAACCGCGATACGATTATGAGGCACGCCGTAGTGGGGGACTCAGGATTAATTTTGACCACCTGGGATCCTTTAACATGCACCTAAATTTAAATAAACGGGTGTTTTGCATTTTGCCCCCGTCGAAATGCGTCCGCTGTGCACGGCTGGGCGGTCTCGGTCCATATTTCTTCGTCATCGCCGTTCGCCTCTACACTTCGGTAGGCTCCGCTGTTTATTATTTGCCTGAAATTAGACATCGCGCATTCGTACAAAGCGCCAGTGGCCCCACTTATCACCAGATGCAAACATATGGGCTGTTGCACCCCCGCAAGTAAGCGCCAACTCTCCGTTGCGCATAGCGCCAGATTGTTCACCGAGCACAGCTGTTCACTTTCTGTTAAACTGTGGGCAGTATCTTATCCGGAGATCAAAAGTATGAAATTGTTATTGCAAAAGGCTGCTTCTGTAGCATACTTAATGACAATGAAAAGGAAATTGAGCTGCTCCGTGCGCTTCAGATTTCTCTGCAAAACGATGCCATTTCTGAATGAGATTTAGGTAGGATAAATGCAAGACAAAATTCATTACTAAATGTCTTCGGTGCGGCTTTTAACAACGGATTAAGGCGAACGTGAAGTGTTAGGACCTGCACTGTTGAAACTAGCTGTATTGTAATTAGGCAATTGCCTTAGCAAGCAGTCTTTTAGAAGCGTCAGTAAGCCCAGCACTTATTCAAGCTGCTCGTGGTTTCGACGCAGAAACGATGAGACTAGGTATTTTGGTTCTTAATGCGCAACTATTTACAGGATGTTAAAATGTTGTAATCACCGGTCCTGATATTTTATCATGGTCGAAAAATTAAAAAAACTGCTTTATATTTCGATTAAGAAAAGAAATAAAACGTGTTGGTGAAAAAACAACATACAAGCATGATCATTTATTTATCATGTAAAATAAGTGGAGCGAAATACAAACAGCACAAAGAGGTGTCCGGTCATGAGTGTTCCACCATTCACAATGCAAGAAGTTGTTAAAAGCACTGATATAATAAGCATAAAGATATAATAATATGATATAATAAGCATAAAGAAAAAAACATCAAACGTGAGAGATATGTATTAAGGGGCAGGAAACAAACACCAGCAAACGAATGGCAATAAATGCACAATGCATAAGATTGTTTCTGTAAACAAGTAAGTGTAAAGCATAGGCATTTCATAACACACGGCAAAACAACTCTCAAACGAACACAAGTAGCCACATCCCAAATACAGCAATTTAAAAAATGGCTGGTTAGAGTTACCACCATTCCACTTCTTCAGCTGTTACTTAAACATGCACAGACAACTTGCTCAACAAATCATAATGCAAATATAGCTAACAACAGTGCGCTAATAACCTCCTTACTTATAGCTGCTTATACACTTAAAAGTACATGCAATTGAAGAATTGTAGCCCATCAATAGCCTAAAGGACAATGGAAAATAAAACAATGCATATTATTCTGTTAACATTTGCATTTAAAGGAATTCTAATGTTATACATTTCATAGATTGTCGTGGTGAAGGCGCTATTATTGTGATGTGAACTACGCTACACTAGCATAACACAAATTGAGGTTGCAACAAATCATCAAACAAATGTGTTTTATCATCAATGCTCTCATCAGACCTTGCAACACCCTTGTTCTCCTTCATCAGCATTGCAATTTTTTGTAAGTGGTCGCCTTTACACGATAATCGTGATTCATACTGCGCCCCTTTAACTGGTACCCCTTCAACTGGTTGGTTTCCTACCACCCCCTGCTGGACATGAAGTTCCGTGCCTTTGCTTGCATCTGCTTGTTTTTTTCTCTTGTGAAAAAATGCAAGCGGGTCTTAAGAAAAACTGAACTACTTCTGCAGTTGTGCTTACGAAGTGCGATTTGCAGCCGACAGCAGCTGTAGCAGTACGACTGTCCATCAAAACATTCTCCACAATATTCATGTACACATCACAACAGGCAGTTTTGTCAAGTGTGTACACTTCCAAATGATCTTCCACAATTTGGAGGAGAGCGACTAGCTGGCTGGAGGGCACTTGTAGACGATGTCGGAGGAGTCGAAATGTTTCGCGCACACACGCGTATACTTCGATTCGAAGTTAAAACCGCCACCTTCCTGCCGCGGTATGGCCCGCTTCCATTTCTCGCGCTGCTCCTTGTCAATACAATAGGCAAACGGAACAACGACACCTTTCCGGTCGTGCCCTTGTAGCCGGAACGGCAACCCGGCACGCAACACGTGTTCGGCATCGTTGTCCCACCCCGCCACTTCAACTAAACAGTCCAGCACTCGAAAAATAGCGCAGCACAGAACGCACCCGATCACTCAGCTCGCCTCGCACTGCGCAAGCGTTTCGGTACGCGAACGATGCCCTCCGGTGCGCAGTGGCGCCGCGTCGCGGCAGCTTTGGGCAGCGTATGAACCTCTCCCATAGCGTGACGGCGGAGTTTCGTGACCAGAAAAACATGGAAGGACTCTGGTACGACGGACCAGAGGGTCCAGTTACGTACGGCTTAAGTCTCGCAACGTGCACGATAGAAGAGAGCGGGGGCGTATAGACGGCGCTGGCGTGGTGACTGGCTCGATCTCATACGTAACGTCGGTGACTTGACGTAGCACCCTGTAAGGACCATCGTAGCGGGTCAATAGCTTTTCGGAGAGACCGATGTGGCGGGACGGAGACCACAGTAGCACGAGCGTGCCTGGGAAGTAAGAAACGTCTCTTTGGCGACTATCATAAAGGGCTTTTTGGGAAGCCTGAGACACTGTGAGCCGTTCACGAGCGATCTGGCGAGCTGTGTCGGCGCGCGCTATGGCGTCGCGAACGTACGTGGTGGTTGAGCCGACAGGAAGTAAAGTATCGAGAGGTAGAGAAGGTTCACGTCGATACAGGAGATAGAACGGGGAGTAGCCAGTGGTGTCATGTCGGGACGAGTTGTAAGCGAAAGTAACGTACGGCAAAGTAGCGTCCCAATCGCGGTGATCGGCGGAAACGTATACATTGAAAGCATATCGGTCAGAGTTCGGTTCAGGCGCTCTGTGAGTCCATTCGTTTGCGGGTGATAAGCAGTTGTGAGCTTGTGGTGGGTAGAGCAGGAACGAAGGATGTCATCGATGACGCGAGACAAAAGTATCGGCCTTGATCGGTCAGAAGCTGTCGAGGAGCACCATGATGCAGGATGATGTCATGAAGGAAAAAGTCGGCGATATCCGTAGCGCAACTGGTTGGGAGGGCACGGGTAATGGCGTATCGCGTCGCGTAGTCGGTCGCTACGGCGACCCACTTGTTGCCTGATGTCGAGGTTGGAAAGGGACCAAGAAGGTCGAGCCCAACACGAAAGAATGGTTCGGCGGGAATGTCTATAGGATGAAGCAGACCGGCAGGTAACATAGCTGGCCTCTTGCGGCGCTGGCATTTGTCGCAACTAGCGACATATCGTTGGACGGAGCGATAGAGATCAGGCCAGAAGAAACGGCGCCTGACGCGATCATAAGTGCGGCTGACACCAAGGTGACCAGCAGTGGACTCATCGTGAAGCTGGCGAAGGACATCTGACTGCAGTTGGGCAGGCATGACAAGGAGGCGTTCAGGGCCCTCAGGATGCATATTATGGCGGTATAAGGTGCCGTCCTGAAGGAAGAACAAGTGGAGTGAAGGGTCGGGTGTGGCGGAGCTGAGACGGTCGATGATAGACCGTAAAGCCGAGTCGCGGCGTTGTTCGTGCCGTATATTAACGAGGTCCGAGATAGACAAGACGCAGGCGTCGGTGTCTTGCTCGGTGACGTCAGGCGAATCCACGGGATGCCGTGAGAGACAGTCGGCATTTGATGAAGCTGACCGGACTTGTGCACCACTGAAAACGAGTATTCTTGGAGGCGCAGAGCCCAACGACCAAGGCGGTCTGTATACGGTCTTTGAGCGAAGAAAGCCAACAGAGGGCATGATGATCAGTTACGACGGTAACTTCATCATCCCATCTTGTTTTCTGCCGTTTTCGACTGCGCTTCCCTTCTCTTGGTATCCATTCTGTAACCCTAATGGTTCACCGGTTATCCATCCTACGCATTACATGGCCTGCCTAGCTCCATTTCTTCCGCTTAATGTCAACTAGAATACCGGCTATCCCCGGTTGTTCTCTGATACACACCGCTCTCTTCCTGTCTCTTAACGTTAGCCCTAAGATTTTTCATTCCATCTCTCTTTGTGCGTTCCTTAACTTGTTCTCGTGCTTCTTTGTTAACCTCCAAGTTTCTGCCCCATATGTTAGCACCGGTAGAATGCAATGATTGTACACTTTTATTTTCAACGACAATGGTAAGCTCCCAGTCAGGATTTGGCGATGCCTGCCGTATGCACTCCAACCCAATTTTATTCTTCTGTAAATTTCTTTCTCGTGATCAGGGTCCCCTGTGACTAATTGACCTAGATAAACGTACTCATTTACAGACTCTATAGGCTGACTGGCGATCCTGAATTCTTGTTCCCTTGCCAGACTATTGAACATTATCTTTGTCTTCTGCATATTCATCTTCAACCCAATTCTTACACTTTCTCGATTAAGGTCCTCACTCATTTGCTGTAATTCGTTTCCATTGCGGAGAACAATGGAGAACGGCCGGGTTACTCGGGTTCAAATGGGAGTAGCCTCTTCCTCTTTGGCTTGCGGTCGGCGACGTGAGCGGACGTCTCGCACGCCGGTCGGCACGCTTCGCGGGACTGTCACCGAGAAAGGCTTCTGAGCGAGACACCGGGACGGACTTAAGACGATCGCTCAAACGCGCCACCGTTCGCGCGACTGTACACGCGAACGATTACCGGCGTTGGTGTCCGGCGTGGAGGCCAACGCATTCGCTCGATAGTCCTGGTGAGTCGGACTTACTCGATTCGTCAGCGCCAATCAGCATGTCTAGATGCATTGGTTGCGATTCGGCTAGCTGGCATTGGAGTATGAGAGGTGCAATAAATACCCTTGTGATTACTGGCACTGTACTGCGTTGTCGTTTTTTTTTTTGTGTGTGTGTGTCCCAAGAGCACGTTTGAGACCCCACAAGATCTATAGAAGCGCAGTTAGCCTGGACGTTGCCTTGTATATCGCAGTGGGCGGGTAACCAGTGCAACATTACGTTGTGGATGCAGTTCGCAGACTTTGATACACATTTGTTAAATGTCCGTGACGAGTTGTTGCTGTGTGCGTGGTGACTTCAGGGACTATAGTGCCGCTCGTGAGTCGGAGAAGATGACCCAAGACTCAGGTCTCTGGTCTGTGATGTAACCAAAAGCTGTGCGCAGTGCAGCTAGTTCGGTGGCCACAGCTGAATCGCGGCGACTGAGAGCTGAAATAGAAGCAAATAAAGTGTAGTGCGAGGAAGCTGACCTGCAGCCCTTCGTGCACGAATGCCCTCTTCCTTTGCTCGACCAGCGCGCGCGCAAGCGACTTTCCTCACTGGCCTTTTCCCATATGAGACCAGGGTTCACCGGCCCCGACTACCTATACTCACATTTCCTGCAATAAAGTGTTTTCTCACCCTCTCCCGGTATATACATGCGATTTGTGGTGTTTGCCTAGATTCTATAGCACATATTCAGAACAACTTAAAGAGACCATGTACAACTAAAGTATCTGTTGTCTTGCAACACGCGGTTCTCTTTTACCGCGATAGCGTCAAGGGCCCCGTGTAGCAGAAAATCCGGCGTCGGCAACCGGCGTCGGCGTGCGATGCGCGGGTGGCGGAGAAAATCATCCCCAACCACTCCGAGCGCGCAGGCCCACCACGTAATGCAACGTTTTGGTGAACAAAAATTGAATTTCTCACAGTGAAATCCGTCAGAAAAATGGTAAAGTACGACTTTACCATTCGGCGTCGCATTCGCCGTCGGATTGTTTACCAATCGACGTCGGATTTTAATTTTAATGTACGAGAAAAGCTAATTCTGCTACGAGGAAACTCAAACACAAACCCCTTTTCTAGCATTTCTACCAGACCTACAGCCGCGCGTTGCGATGCGGACGGTGATGGACCATGCTAGCTCGCGGATCTTTGATTAATTTCACGGTTAAATGATAGCAACGGGCCCGCGGAGCAATAAGCATTAGATAACGACTTAACAGAAGAGAAAACACGTTTTCTTAAAGCGGAATTGTCGCGAACGTTATATCTCAGATGCGCATGTAACTTGATAGGCATGTAACCTTTCAACCGAGAATAAACTTGAAAACAGATAGCAGGTGAAACCTGTGACAGTGTAAATATTTGGCATCTTAACCGATCACCGTGGTTGTCATCGTGATCATCATCATTATCACCACTTGGGCGCCGAGGCAAATCCGGCACTGGCAACCACAACGAGATACCGGTGCATACGCCGTGAAAGCCTGCATTCCATCCTCTGTTGATTTCGTTTAAAAGGATAGCTGCAAACCGCAACTGTTTCGAGGATGGGCTGCACTGAAATGTGAAGACGTGCACCAGAAGACTACAGTGATAATCATGCTGCTGCTGATGATGATGTGGCCTTTACCTTTGCACAGAGTGGGCACATCATGGTGCCCTGACCTCGATGGATGGATGGATGGATGGATGGATGGATGGATGGATGGATGGATGGATGGATGGATGGATGGATGGATGGATGGATGGATGGATGGATGGATGGATGGATGGATGGATGGATGGATGGATGGATGGATGGATGGATGGATGGATGGATGGATGGATGGATGGATGGATGGATGGATGGATGGATGGATGGATGGATGGATGGATGGATGGATGGATGGATGGATGGATGGATGGATGGATGGATGGATGGATGGATGGATGGATGGATGGATGGATGGATGGATGGATGGATGGAGGATGGATGGATGGATGGATGGATGGATGGATGGATGGGATGGATGGATGGATGGATGGATGGATGATGATGATGGACGGACGGACGGACGGACGGACGGACGGACGGACGGACGGGGTGGTGGGTTGCGCCACCAAGCTCTTGTTATTATTTTGCCTAATGTCCTACCTATATATTGTGCGAAAACACGCAGATACGGACGGACGGACGGACGGACGGACGGACGGACGGACGGACGGACGGACGGACGGACGGACGGACGGACGGACGGACGGACGGACGGACGGACGGACGGATGGACGGATGGATGGATGGATGGATCGTCCCATTTTAAACGGGGTGGTGGGTTGCGCCACCAAGCTCTTGTTATTATTTTGCCTAATGTCCTACCTATATATTGTGCGAAAACACGCAGATACGAAGAATTCCCAGCATCAAACTTTTTTGAACCATGACTGGTAACTCTGTTTTTCGTACGCTTCCATTGTTCGTGGTCTCCCTACTTCTCCGCCACCAAACCTCCAATCGCCTCTGTTGCGGACATGTTTACTTTCCCCTGCTGTCCCTGAACCCAAGGTCTTCATGGAGGCCAGAGGAGCGTAAACTAGGGAGCCTACATACGCGAAGTCCCGTATCTATAGGCTCTCTAGCCTAAACGTCTACGCAGCGCCGTCTTCTGTCTGGCTTCCGTAACGCTGCTCGCTACTATAGGGAGGGGGACGTATCACACAGGGCGGCACGTAACCGATCTCTTGGCCCGGTGGCAAATCCCCGGAGCGTGAACAGCCAGGCACGCCTTTGGCACGCCGACTGCGCCGACGTTCGCCGCGTCGCGCGCTCTCGCTCCGTATAGCTCGGCGTGACGACGCCACCCCCTTCCTGTTTCCCGCCGCGGAGTCGTCGTCGTCGTCGTGTGAGCGGAATATGTGCTCGTTTTCGCTAGCGATCGTTTTGGCGACACCCGCGCGTGCTAAGGGAGGGGAGGGGGGTACGCTCTAAAATTAGCCCCATGCCGGTCGGTCGGATGCGCTCGCCTCACAGCCCGTGCTGAATCTCACTATACCTATATAGCTGTATACCGCGTAGATAGTTTGAATGTGACGTCACGGAGGCATCTCTCTCACCGCGCCGGTACCCAAACATGGCGACTACGATGACGGCAGTTCGCCGTATTATCACGCGCACACTTTTTTTTTTTCTTTTTGACGGCGATGGTGTTTCACAGGTGCATCACTGTGATCGCTGTGAAGTTCGACGCAAGACGAGCCAACGAGCCGATCGTGCTGTCATGTTGTCATGTTTCTTGCTTACGCCGCTTCTCGACCTGCTGGTATACCCAAATATGGCGTTCGCGATGATGCCTGTATATATATATATATATATATATATATATATATATATATATATATATATATATATATATATATATATATATATATATATATTGTGAGCATTATATTAGCCCTTCATCTTCTTCAGCTGTATATACTCATCATCATGGCCAGCGTCATTCGCTTCAGCGCGTGGCCGGCATAATAAACCGTCGAGATTGAACAGCTGTCTCGCAAGTGGTGGAGGTGCTGGGTATATATATATATATACATGCGCCAATTGTGGAATGCTTGAGAGCATGGGGTTTACTGCAAGACTCACCAGGCGGAATTGTGGCGCTGCCGTCGCTCAGCCATATACCGTGGGAATGATTAGTATGCATTCATTTGTCTATTCCTCATGCCGCGGTGACTTCAGGCATTCTTGTGGCGCTATGTTTATTACGCTTTATCTTCCTCAATTTACGAAAGGATATCGTATAGTTATATAGAAACACGGCAAGGCAACATAGTCTCTTCGTACACGCATCATCATCATCATCATCGTAGTATTTTTATGTCTCCTGCAGGACGAAGGCCTCTCCCTGCGATCTCCAATTACCCCCGTCTTGCGCTAGCTGATTCTAACTTGCGCCTGCACATTTCCCAACTTCATCACCCCACCTATATAGTTTTCTGCCGTCCTCGACTGCGTTTCCCTTCTCTTGGCACCCATTGTGTAACTCTAATGGTCCACTGGTTATCTACCCTAAGCATTACATGGCCCACCCAGCTTCATTTCTTTCTCTTAATATCAACATGTGTGACCCTACTCGTCATTTCAATGTTGGCTCAACTCACATCACCCTTGCTGCTTCCGCAGACACCATGCGTGTCGTGCCATTGTTTCCTCTAGTAATTATTGCCATGAGCTAAAATTAGCACTCGTCGGTCGGATAGATGCACATGCCACATTCCGATGTGGGCGGGAAAAAAATAGAAAAAAAAAACAGTTGGTCAAAATTAATCCGGAGCCCTCCCCTGTACTGCATCCTCATATATCTCACTGTGGAGTTTCAGGACATTTAACCTCACAATTTAGTAACAGCGTCTGGAGCCACAAGTCTACGCAGATTGGGCAGATCCACGTGTCATTGTCACCTTTCCTGGTATAGCTTAAGGATCGTGGAGACAGAGCTTAAGGATCGTAGAGCCAGAGTTCACTCTGGTTATTTCTTTGTTAAACTGAACCCATAGCATGCATCCCGTATGCATGCCCACTCTCGAAGGCTTGAGAGAGCCGCTGCCACGAGCGACGTGAGCTTGTAAATGTACATCTATGCATGCGTCGGCGGCGTCCTATAGAAGATGAACGGGTCCGCCTTGTTGAGAAAGCCTGGGGCGGCTGCGAAAGTTACGCTTCTCGCGTTCTTAAAAGCAAGGAGGGCGGAGGGGGAAAGGGGGAGAGGGGGGAGTTCTGAGCCCGTGTTTATGCGCCGTCTATGCTTTCTTCAACAATTACAAACTGCTCTGCGACGGCTTTTATTCCGATGGGCCGAATTCGCAAAATTTGTAGCCACCATTTACAATCGCTCTTGAGAGAGGAGGGGGGGGGGGGGGAGAGAGAATAAAATATTGTGAACTTGACCATTTAAACCATCAACTTCACCTGTTAGTTGTGTTGAAACCTCATTTATTTTCATTTTCATTTGCCATGTTCGTATCATGTACACACGTTATATGAATGAATTGCGTGTATAAGTTAGGCCATAGCAACGCAGTAAGTTTTTCTTCTTTTTCTGCATGAGTTTGTTTTGAATTTTTATTGAATTTTATGTAATTTTTTTATCAAGTCATCGTTTTGTGAAGGTATATGCTCAATTCTTGTTTATGCTCGATTAAGTTCCCCATCTAGCCTCGAACTAGGGATTCAAATGCGTTATATATATATATATATATATATATATATATATATATATATATATATATATATATATATATATACCAGAATAAAGCGATTCTGGGTCCGGGTAAATATTCACAGTGAAGTAGACGCGCGTATGAAGCGGTTTATTGACGTTTCGGCCGGGGTCCGGCCTTCATCAGAATACAATGCATGGCGTCAGTACAGTTTATATACATGTGCATATCAACCGAATGAGATATGTTTACATGATAAACGATAAAAATGGGCGAACAAAATGCATGTCAATCGTTCAAAGGACAGCTGATACGTGTATACACAGATGACGTTTGCAAACACATAATCTAAAAATACAAAGCATAAAAATGCACAGAAATGAAGTGAAAAAACCAATCGTCAGGTGACAACAAAAGACGTCACCCAATATGGGCTATGTTATCAAGCAAACAGTCAAAAAAAAAAAAAAAGGATTAGTGACGTACTATAGTAGAAAGGAGAAACAAGTGACGGGCTACGATGACAGGCAACTCAATTTTCCTACACTTTCATTCAAACCACACGCGACGGTATCACACTTATAGATAAGGAAGGATTCACGCGCTTCTCTATCATAATTTGAACGAAATCCAGATTCAAGCAACGTGACTTTCAGTTTATCGAATGAGTGGTCAGGGAGGTGCACGTGTCTTGAGATGGGCAGGTTGGGCAACATGTTAGCGTGGGATTTACGATTGTTAAAGCGCAATCTAAAAGGCCCTTCTGTTTGTCCGATGTACCGTTTTTTGCACACCGTACATTCAAGCATATATATTACGTTTTTAGTGTCACAGTCGAAATCGCCTTTGATTTTTAAACGAAAATTTCAAGCCGTACTAGTCACCTGTTGCGATGTGCACATGTAGGGGCATACTTTACATCGCGGTTTTCGGCAAGGATGGCATCCGATGGCATCAGGGCAGTCAGTCTTAGATGATGATGATAGTATATCTCGAATATTTCTAGCTTTACGATATACTGCTTTAGGTGGTTCAGCGAAGATGTTTTTGAGGCGTTCACTTTGCATTAAAATATTGTGGTGTTTCTTCAGTACATGCGAAACACGTGAGGCTGACGCAGAATGGGTTAGGACAAGATTTGTCTGAGGTGAGGGAGTTGGTTTGTTCGCTGTGCAAAGAAGCGTCCTTCGGTCATACACGTCTGCGCGCTTTATTGCATCGTCAATTAATTGTGGTGGGTAATTTTGTTTGACTAAAGCGTTTTTTAAGGTACCGCAATTTTTTTGAAACTCTGATTGCTCAGAACAAATTCTTTTAAAACGTAAGGCTTGACTATAAGGAATGGTCGTCTTGCAATGTTTAACGTGACTGCTATCAAAGTGCAAATATTGACATCTATCGGTCGGCTTTTTGTATAGGGCAGTAGATAGTTTATCATTTAGCAATGAAACGCTGACGTCAAGGAAGTTAATAGTAGATGCAGAATACGTGTGAGAAAATGATATGGATGGATGGGCATTGTTAAAGTCAGATATGAAGGAAAGCAGTTCCTGTTCACCATGAGACCAAATCAGAAAAACATCGTCAATGTAACGTTTGTAATAAAAAGGTTTTAAGGTCCTGGTTAGCAAAAATTTGTCTTCTAGCGGACCCATAAATATGTTTGCGTAGTTGGGGCCAATTCGCGTAACCATAGACGTCCCACTAACTTGGACGTAGTGCTGTCCTTCAAATTCGAAATTATTCAGTTCTAAAATAAGGGTTAGCAAAGTTGCCAATGTGTCACTATCGATGAGTTTTTCGGGTGCTACAGCTTCGTAGCAATTGACGACTGCCATGATGCCATCTGAATGAGGAATGTTAGTATACAAAGAAGCAACATCAAGTGTGACCAAAAGAGAACCTTGAGGAATAATGAGATCGATTATATCTGACAGAAAGTCGGTAGTGTCTCTTACGTAAGAAGGAAACGTAGCTGGGATATTACTAATCAGGGAATCTACGTAGCTGGACAAATTTTCTGTGACTGTACCTATACCAGAAATTATGGGTCGACCTGGGTTGTTTATCTTATGTATTTTAGGTAAAAGGTAAAAACGACCAGCAACAGGACTTAGTGGAATTAGAGAATGTACCGCATCAATTGTCAGGCATCTTTTTCTTCTCGACGAGATCTAGCACCGTGCTTTTGAGCAGAGATTTGTACTGCTCAGTGGGGTCATGATCAAGGCGCTTATAAAACGTCGCATCTGCTAGCTGTCTGTGGGCCTCTGCGGCGTAATCGGACTTGTTCATTATGACTACGGCACCACCTTTGTCAGCAGGCTTGATGACGATGTCATTGCGAGATGCCAGAGTATCTAGTGCTTTCATTTCGTTGATGGACAGGTTGGCGCTCAAAAGACAATGTGCACCGGTCTATGCTGCGAAACAATGCGAACGACTCAAGTTACAGAACCGAAAGGACAAGATAAACGCCGAGACTACAGGCAGACGGAAGGAATGCGCGCGCAAATATTCGCTTACGCGAACACGCCATCTCGTAAGTGTACACACATATACGTACCGCGCGCGCGCGCACGTGTGCATCAGCGAGTCTTATGACACGTTTCGAGAACACCTTGTTGCCACAGGGGGGCGACTTTATCCGACAAGTTATACAGAGATATCAGCCGTCCCGACAAAAAAAAAAAAACACGCTGCTCTGCGTGATATCCGCTCGGGAGCAGACGACGCCCGCCTTGTTCCCGCGAGCAAAGCAGACGACTCGCCGTGGTGGCTAACGATGTCCGCAGAACAGAAAGCGCGAATCAGCTCTTCCTTCTTTCTTTCGTAGATGCGCAAAGTCTTCCAAGGCGGCACCTGTGTTTGCCGCCGTCGCTGGCGGCGGCCCCTTTGAGGCCCAGATGGCGCGTCGTCTTTTGGGCTTGCTTCTCCGTGCCGCCGTGCATGCACCGAACTCCACTGCCGAGCAAGCCCGCCCGCCGCGCCGCCTAGGAGGCGCGGGGTGAACTTTCTGCTAGCCTCTGCGCTGCCGTCTGCTTCTGCGTACTTCTGCAGCGTTCTCGCGCGGAAGCGGCGGCGTACGCACTGAATTCGTCTGCTATCCGCCGCCGCCTCAGCAGACGGACGAGCGAGCACCCTCAAAATGGCGCAGATCCGCTCTTCATCGGCAGCCCCTGCTGTACATCTCCCAGGACAGAGGCTTGAGAAGAAAGTACTACAAGGTCAACACGGCGGAAACGACAAAACGAGAGCAAGGACGCGTTTATTGCGAAAGACGGAGCTGTCCCTATGCATGCCATCATCATCATCATCATCATCGTCATTATCAATGAATCAGTTTTATTCGTGTATCAATATATACGTGGAGTGATTATGGAAAGAAAGAGCTGCCGATGGAGCCAGCTTGGTGGAGTGTCATTGCCGTGCGTTTGAGCAGCCGCATTTAACAGCGCACGAGAGAGTTATCACATACAATGAACGCATCCACAGAAATAAAAACCTTTCAATTAACTATTAGAGGTGTGAGGAAAATATAATTAGCATGCTTGCGTATACAATGTTGAGATAAAGAGAATAGTGTTGATTCGCGTTCAAGTGCATAAAACGATTATGTAGGAAACAAAAGGACACAAAACAAAAACTATAGAAAAACACGCTTAAGTTTTAGAGCAGTGAAATCTTATATCATATCATGATCAGGAGAGTAAGTTAACAGTTTGGGAATGGTACTTGTTAGCATCTGCTCACTGCAATTAGTTCGATTCAGTGACAAATTCCGGCACTCACAATGTGATGTATCACGTATGTGTGCACGTGCAATGTAAGTTTCGCGAGGCACGTTAGATAAGTAGGTTGTCGGCGTTTTCGTCTTACGCTCGGGGCCTCATATCTAAATACACGGCAAGTGAGAAATTGTTTTTCTCATCAACCACAGCATCAACTTTGGTAACGTTTGTTGCATTCAAATAAAAAAAAAGTTAAAATCTAGTTACTGTTGGTAGCGGATTTTTTATTTCGGCCGTTCATCTTTCTACAACAATTGTCGAAAATTACAAATTTTCGGAGAATTAACGAAACAATCAAGTTTGCAACTCTGTACCTCAACAATAAAAATGTTATTGTGATTCTGTAATTGGTATCTAATAGTGCATCTAAAGCGAACAAAAGGGGTGTATTATGCATGGCTGTTAACTACTCCACCAATATGTGAGTATAGGACTTCTGTGAAACCCTGGTAAACATTGTAACAAACTCACGTAAAATAAAAATTGGTGCCGCAAATTAGTCCGCTTTGGATGTTCTAACCGATGCAGTTCATAGCAACTGCGATATCTGTTCTTGGTGCTATCCGTTCTTGGTCTTATTGGCACTTTTTGCAAAAGCTTTCAGCCCATAAATAAAAATTTTGCTTCCAACAGTCACTAGAATTTAACCTTCTCTCCCAAATGAAACTTGTTTCATTAAAATCGGTCCAGGGGTTAATGGGTCCGAGCTAAGAGGAAGCTTTTCGGTCCCAACTCCGATGCCGCAAATTCAAGTCCATTCAACTCCGAGGCCTTTATTTGTTTAAGTTCTTCCGATCACCTTTTTTTTTTTTTTTTTTGTGAAGGACTCCACTTTGGCGATTTGTAATTGCAATGGGAAAGTGCCGCTGGAAAAGCGAACATTCGAAATGTGAGCGAGAGGACCGACAATAAGAGATTATGAATACACTGTCGGGTCAGTTGGTTCGTGATGACTAACTGGCAGCTCACTAAAACGGAACAAAGTGAGGGCGAGTGAGACAAACAGTGTGTCGCGCTTTGTCCCATTTACATGCGCTGCAAGTTATTCGTCGTCGTCATCATCAACACCAGTAGCCTAATTATCCGTGCCTCGGAAGTCTTCTTTCCGCAGATATCCCCACTTATTTGTATAATGCGTCAACAGAACGCAGTGCACCTCGAAGTGCACCTTTCCCACAGTGCACCTCAAAATTTCCTCACCTCTCCACCAAATTTTTGCGCTGACCTCAATGCAGTTTCTCTTCTGTTATTGGCTCGCATCCCTTTGACTCAAACAGACTCGTCGGTCGTCTGTTCTAAGTAGCAGACGAAATCTGTGCGTTCACGTTGTCAGAGCAATCATTACAAGGCATATATAGGATACATCACTGTTCTCGGCAGTGCATTCGACATTACCAGACACCAGCGTTATTTCAAGGTATGGATCATAATTCATTCCGCGTTCTCCCACGAAGTATTGACTGAGCAAATTTTGTTTTGGAAAACACAGCACTTAGGCGTAAACGTTCAAAGGTGGTTATAGGGGATGGGGTTGGGGATGTGGACAGACAAAGCTTATTAGCGTCTCGCGGATCTCGGGAAGCGTGGTATAGGAAGATAGCAGAACAGGTATCACGTGCCCAATACAGAGTTATCCAAAACTCACACCTTTGGCTGTTTCTGGTACTTCGCCGTCACTATACGACGTGGCACAGTGAAGGAAAGAATGAAGGAGTGCATGAAATAAGGATTGTATGAACAAAGGAATGTATAAAGGAATAATGAAGGAGCGGATGAAATAAGGATTGAAGGAAGAAAGGAATCTATAACGGAATAGTGAAGAAGTGGATGAAGGAAGCATGGTGGCAACTGCGCCAACGTCAGGATGCGCCTCGAGCCTCCGTATATGATCGTCATCGAAGTAAAATGGGGGAAATTTTGGCCAGGACTTTTAACACAGCTAATTCTCTCTAAGTATACTTAGATTGTGACACACTCATTTATCAAAGTGAAGGTCATGGGCCCCGTATCTCCCACAAACTTGTGATTTCCTGCACACGTTAACGCGCTCAACAAACCTCTTGTTCTGTGCTTTCGATATACCTCCAAAAAAGTGGGTGACGTCACCTATAATTCAGTAAGGAAATGCATGACCCGATGGTGGGATCGAATATCTGTCTTCCAGCACACCACCATAATGCTCTATCAATTGGCCACGACTTTTCTTTTTTATTCTTTATATAGCCTGTACAACTTCAGTGCAATACATTCGCAAAGACAGTGCATATTTTCGTTCGAGTGACTTTTTTTTAAACACACATACTGACATCAATAAACTGAAGAAATGGCGGATGTTAAAACTTCCTCAAACATGAAAGTTCATCTAAAACATCGGGCCAGTGGCAGCGGCATGTTGAGCTCTGTAGGCCCCAGGGATGTATGCAACGCTTTCAATAATGTTTCCTCTTGCAGAACGTGCGTTAAGTCGGCACGACATACTTGCATCATATTTTTCCAGAAGCTGTCAAAGCAGAGGACGATGAACACGTCGTAGGGGACAGTGCACACGTTGTGCGCACAGTTAAGCAACCAATTCCGTGCGGTGTTATGGGAAGTTCTTTTTGAACTGTTTGCGCTGAAGTACGTCCCATGGAAGTATTGCATCCCAGCAATCTATATATGAATGCGTGTTCCATATTGTTGCCGGTTTTTCGCAGAGGATGCAGCTTGCTTCCCATGGCCACAAAGGAGGTCGCATAATCTTCTCGTGCCAAAGTCGCTCTTTGAAACGCCTGGCTTGTGCGTCACGTGGCAGTTTATCACAGTCTTCCCTCATGACAACAATATAGCGCTTTGAGACACTGTACTGCACTGTCATCGGGATCGACCCTCATTTTCGGTTATGTACTGGAAAACTTGGAAGTGGGTAAAGAGGGATTAGAATTCTGTAACACATTAATAGAATTGAAAGAGGGAAATAAGGTCACCGGCCGGAGGGTGGGTTACGTGTAATGTCATGTTCCGAAAAAAAAAAAAGAAGATGACTCGCCCTCCGGGCCCAGGCGAAAGTAGATGTCCAGCGAAGCTGTGCAAAACCCGCCTACTACAACTGTTGAGAAGCGTATTCGATCTTTATAAATACGAAACCATTATATGGCCCATGAAGCGAACAATCCGGGGCACGGTGGTAGAATCCACCGTGATCCGGGGTTAACATTCGACGGTAACAGAACCCATGTGACCAAATGTGGTGGCGTCACGTTTGACGTGATGAAGAAATGTTATTACGTCATCACTTCGAACGTCGCGTGATGACATGCACATCACCATGTCAAACGTTACGTTACGTGATTACGGCGTCGTCACGTCACGATATCGCCTGATGACGTGATCTGATAACGTCATCACGTCAAACGTCACGTTTGACATCATCCCATCGCGCCTTCGTCAAGAGATGATGTCACCTGATGATGCCTTGCACTGTAAAAATGTTTACACCATTGAGGGTGTTTGATTGTCACACGGGTAACCCCTCTAGCGTTAGGGCCTTACAAATATTTATAGAGGACGACAACGGAGCTCTAACTACACGTACGATGACAACAGACGTCGCTGTAAACTATGCAATAATTCTGACAGCCTTGGGCGCACGGAAATATCCAACAGACATGTGGAACTTTATTTAATGCAATCTTTATGTCGCCTGTCATAGCTATCGTCATTTTTACTTGCAAGAAAAAACTCGGCAAACAAGATGCCAACATTGGTTCCCATCAACAATTTGATGTTACCCCTTAAAGGTGAGAGTGTTAACCATGTGACAACCGAACACCCTTTATACACCCATAAAGGTGCAAAAATGTTTACAGTGCTGTGATATGCCTCTTGGAGAAGCAGCACACCGTGCGCCAGCTTCCCGCTTTGTCTCCGGGATCGGCCCACATTTTTGTGTGAGCAAAGGTCACGCACGCGGACACGAAAGATCCCGACCAACTATAGAGGCTATAATAGCATGCACCTTCGCTGTAAAAGGAATCCGCCACGCGTCTCGGCCGAAACGGCACCACGCCCCGCTGAACTTTCCAGAAAGAAGGGGAGCCGCGACCGCCCGTGGGTTGGCCTAATAACATCACCACGTAACGTGCGAGATCTCGTTGAAGGCGCATCCTCCACCGCTCATGCTGTTGTGGAGAGCTAGCTCTGCAGCTATCTTGGTGCCACCAGAGGAAGGCTCAGATGGGCTGCATGCATGGGTGCGTCTCACGATGCGCCCTAGCTGAGATCAGCCGGGGTCTGACGACCTTCGATGCACAGGCTCGTTCTGAATGCATTGAGTGCTCTCCGATTCAACCCTTCTCCTGACTTTTTTGGTTCCTTTCTGTTTTGTTTTATGTTAGATGGAAAGGAAGAAAGGAAAAAGGAAGAGGATTTCAGTTTTCTTATGCCTTTTGTACTCTGATGGCGGATGTCAAAACAGTATCGCCGTAGCTTCGTCTGTCTGTCCGTATGCATGCGTATGTGTGTGTATGTATGTATGTATGTATGTATGTATGTATGTATGTATGTATGTATGTATGTATGTATGTATGTATGTATGTATGTATGTATGTATGTATGTATGTATGTATGTATGTATGTATGTATGTATGTATGTATGTATGTATGTATGTATGTATGTATGTATGTATGTATGTATGTATGTATGTATGTATGTATGTATGCATGCATGCATGCATGCATGCAAACATGCATGCGCGACAATACTATAGCGCTCATCTCTATATGTTTATTTGTATACCGTCGGCTGTAAGTGTGTAAATTGTACACGGGATTTGTGACAAAGTCAAACTTCCGCAAGGCCTGGGCACACTATAGATTTGAATATTAAATGTTTCAGCGTGTAACAAGCCTTTGCGACTTTCGTGTGATTCATTAAGCTATATAGAAGCGCCATGCCTTAACGGAGCAGAAATTCACATTTGCCACGAAATCAGCGTCCCGCAAGCTTTTGTGGCCCATTATACGTGTATCTATGAATCCTTGTATGACAATATTGGCTTTGGCTTCATTGTCCGTTTGCTTCATCTGCAGTGTGTAAGTAACAAAAAAATCGAGATCCTTGGTTCCCATTATTTTATCGCTCACTACTGGTGTCTGCAAACAACCTATAAGATAGGTTGCTTGCGTTACTTGCGTTCCTATAATACTTGATTGCAATTGTCTATACACAACGCATCTCCTTGATGGAATGGCATCAACAATTGATGTCTTGGTCGATCGAAAGCCCATAAACCGAGCAGACTCGAATACAGGCTGGGCACCTCCGATCGCAGCCAATCTAATGGACAGTCCACCGACAACACATAGTCCGTAGAAATCACCTGCAGCTGTGTGCTTCACACATCCAATAGATCCACTAAAGAATAAGTATTTGCCGCGATTACCTGGCTGCTCAACATTTTCCTTCATCGAAACTTCGTATTTCGCTCCTTCCGCACGGAATTGGACACATGCACTATTCCTGGATCTCCTGAAAGAGAAACCGTTTCAAAACGTCACCTCGCAATTTCTTGCCCAATAATTTTCTTCATCGAAGCGTCGTGTATTTCGCTCCTTCTCTCTGGGACACACACACTATTCCTGGTACTCTTAAAGCAGAAGCCGTTTCGAAAACGTCACCAACTTCTATGCCAACTTAGAAGCTCCCTCCGCTAGCTATAGCTATACTACGCCGGCATCGCTCCAATCGCTTGCTCATCGAAAGGCGCCACTCACAGAAACCACCCCACCGGCGTGATGACGACAAAAATCGCTGTCAGCCTCACTGACGTAAGCTCCAAGCGTCGTTCGTCACGCCTCCGCGAACAAACCTCCCAATAACGCGAAGGGGCGGAGCCTCGCTACGCCCCGCCTACAGCCTCACCCGCCGGCGTCCAATGACGAGCAGCGTCAGGTGCTAGCGGCCTCTTATTAGCGCCGCTCCGCCGCGCACAGGCAGTGACGCGGTGACCCGAGCGAAAAATAACCGGCGTACGTTTGAATTTTTTTCTTTTTTTTTTTAAAGCGCGCGCGCAGGCGCGCGCGCGCACGCACAAGAGCTGCGGAGCAGTGCGCGCGGTTTTCTATAGTTTGCGTTTTGCGTTTCGCATTCTTCGTTATGCTGCGCGGCGGTGCGTCTTTTGCGTCGGAACCGCGCCGAAGAAAAACGCGGCGGATAGAGTGGCCACGGTTGACGGCTGGCGCGTAGCCTGAGCGTTTCGCGAAGGCGGCTGAAGAATGAAAGAAGGAAAAGAAAGAAAGAGACAAAGAATAGAAAGAAACGAGAGGGCACGAAGTAAGTTGACATGCCAGGCCGAGGCACCCGCGTCGAGCTGTCTGCCGTCAATCTTTCTTTCACGAGCCCTCTTTGGAGTGTCACTCTGCTGTGGGCGAGAAGACGTGTGGCGGCTTTCGAGTGGCTCTGCGCGTTTCCGACAACTGCGGGCCGCTTTTGATGGGAACGAAACAAGAAAAGCACAGAATCAAAGGCGGAATGATAGAAGGAAGGAAATAGAAGAAATGAAGGAAGCAAGGGAGGAAGGAATGAAAGATGGATTATGCACCGTACGTCATTTGCAAGAATGTAACGCTAGATTCTTTTTTTAGACTATATCAGCTCGCAGTGGACTCAGAACCACTTTTAAGTGCGAAGCACTTCTTGGCGAACATTTGCTACTTTGACAGTATCTATCTATCTATCTATCTATCTATCTATCTATCTATCTATCTATCTATCTATCTATCTATCTATCTATCTATCTATCTATCTATCTATCTAGTCGCCTACGTTTTCGTGCTCTCATGGTCGTTTCGTTAACCTGATATGTACCAAAACTGGCATACTATGACCAGAGTATATGACGAACATAAGTGATAGGTCATGACAATGTCAAGACTTGCGTGTCATGTAGGTCATGACAATGACCCAGCGAAAAAAATAGCACTCAAAAACCACTTAAATGGGTTCGGACGTGCGTACTAAGTGACGGAAACACTAAAGGATGCTGATAGAAGTCATACTCATGAGCATGACTCAGCAAAAATGACAATGACTCAGCGAAAAAATGATTAACACTCAAATACTCCTGCAATTGGTTCAGACGTGGGCACTAAGTGCAGGAAACACTAACGTATGATGGTAGAAGTGTCATGTAGGTCATGAAACAGCCGCCTACGCCTCGGTGCTCCCATGGTCGTTTCGTTAACTGGGTAGGTTCCCCGCACACTGCTTCGCATAACATCGATTCCCACAGGGCGTGAGATCTGCCGGGTTTTTTTTTTTTTTTTTTTTTCATTTCACTCTTCATTATGCGGCGAGCTGCACCACCACACGATTGAGCCGTGCAAGAAAGCCAGCTTCTTTCGATGTCGTAGGGACCATGTCGGAGTCCGTCATTTGCAACCTTCCATTTAATTGTGTATTCTTCTTTTATTATCACGTTTTTGCGCCCGGTTGCTCATGCGAAAAAAAATTAAATTATGGGGTTTTACGTGCCAAAACAAGCAGCGATAACTTACTCTTACTACGTGTTCATAGATTAGAGACAAAGAGAATTAAAAACAAAGTGGATCGTTAGGAAATAAGGTCCCGGATTTGGTTCGCTCTAGAGTAGGAATAACGTGATGCCGTAGCCCACGTGATAACCCGCTTAGAGAGGGCGCCTCGGCCGTCCATTAGAGGGCGACTATATTAGAAGGCATTTAAGTTATAGAGCGGAGTTATAATGTGAGAAAATCTGTCAATGACGACTTCTACATACGCAGCGCGCGAAAAATAGCGCGGTAACCATGTAAGGCGTATTTTGTTAGCGCGTCGCACTTTCCATGCAGAGGCAAATGAGGACATGTTAACCCTGTCCGATGCCTTGTTACTATACCGGGTGTTTCAGTGAACACTTTGAAAATTGTTTAAAGGCTGCCTGTGGCGGACAGCACAATTCTGGCTCATGAGCTGGTCTACTCGAAGAGGCGGACATTATACTTGCACAAGAAATTGAAATGCATAAGCGACTAATCAACAAAAATCCACTAATTAAGTTTTTAACTAATTACCTTACGGCACATATTGCAATTTACAAATTCTAGCCGTGGAGTTCGCAAGGCGGATACGCTTGGAACGAATTCTCAGGATGACACCAGTTTGGAGATATTAATTCCCGAACTTTGCGGAGAAATGCATTGGCGTTACAGTTACTTTTGTGCGTGATTCAATGCATAAAATGACGTTTTATGCATTTTTTTCCTCGGTCTCATTTCGTGCGCCATCGAGATGCGACGGCTGAAACGCCTCATGGCGGAGTTCCTTATCGCGACGAAGTTTTTTCTGATTTGCCATGCAGACGAAACCTCATTTTCTCGGCGAGTTAATTGATACATCCTAACAAAAGCGTGAAAGCGCAGCCACACTGAATCAAAACTAAGCAATCTTCGTTTTCAAATTGTTCCAGCACACGACCTTTTTACGTCGGCTAGCAGTTCACGGTCTGGCGCCTTCGGGTAAGTGTTTATTTGTGGGACATTTTTCTTTGATCCGCGGAACTAAGTTTGGCATACTTATGGGGGAAGGGGGGGGGGGGGGGGGGGCATCTCCCCGTACACACCGTACTGGTCTTGATCGATGTGGCCACCTTCCGCGGATACCAAAAGGAACTGAAGTATTTGTCGTTTTCGCTTTCTTGTGACATTTCAATGTGCAGCTGTGGAACTCATAACAGCACACTTGTTTTGTTTTGTTTCTTTTATTGCGATAGCAATTATATGAACACTTCAACCGTATTTCTACCGTCGCCGTCGCCGTCGCCGTGAGGTTCCGTATAGATTCCAAGGGCTTCTCCTTTGCCAACAACTTCTCCTCTGCCAACAACTTCTCCTTTGCGCTTTGCCCGGGGATGCCGGTCGTCCGCACCGTCTCTTATCTCCACACGGCTCTGATCTTTCTATGCGCTGTGCATTCGCCGCTCAGTTTCCGTTGAAGCGATAGACCGCGCGAACCTGCGCTTGCTGCCAGCGTTTTGACAGTCGTTGGCGGCGGTCATTCAGTGTGATCTAATCATGTTTGCTTGTGCGCGCTGACACCACGATTGTTAATTCAGTTAGTAAGCCAATGTGTCCAAGTTTATGCAGCCGATAAAACTACTATCCCTACTCCGAATGGCGCTCTACTAATTTGCTATCGCAATCGATGCTTCGCCTTTCGGGCGAAACTGCGACATTTTTTTCTGATATCCCTCTCTTTCTATGTGTGTGCATTTTTCTTTATCTTTCTGTCTCCCCTTACCCCTTCCCCAGTGCAGGATAGCAAACTGGATATCTACCTTCCGGTTAACCTCCCCGCCTTTCCCATCTCATTTATCTTTCTCTTTAAATGTTTGGTCCAAGTTAAGTGAAACACCTCGCTCGCTGACATCGGCATGCTCGCCAAGTGCGTCGATCGCTACCGCTGAGTGCAGCTCAGTGGCGTGTGCCGAGGGCACGCAATGGAGACCGGCACTACTACGTTGCGTTCGTTGTAACGCAACAACTCAGCCTTCGGGGACGCCTAGATTCTTTCGTTGTAAATCCAAATTCGTCGTAGTGGTCTTCTTAGTAGAGGCGTTCTCAATACATATTGTTACGGATGAGGCGTGTTTATTTACAGGTGATGGATGAGAGTCTAGGAAAACAGTCCAGCACCGGTTTTGTTCTGCGCTCCGCACACCAAAGGATTCGTCGTCGTCCTCCTCTTCCTTTCGCCTCAACCAAGGCGTTACATTCCCCGTTTCGCAGACGAAGCCCACCATGGGAGTTATGGCTGAGTGCTGGAGTAATATCGCTTGAGGCGCGTATAACATGCGCAAGTTGAGTAGCGCTAGAGCGGCGTCCTGGTGACCTTACACGGGCCACCACATACGTTAAATCGCTAATGCGGTCGATGACTGTGAAGGGACCGGTATACTGAGCCAGGAACTTTTGGCATAACCCACGTCTGCGCTGAGGGGTCCACAGCCACACCCAGTCACCTTTTTCGAATGAAATTGAGTCGTGGCGGCGGTCATACCGCTCCTTGGAGCGATCTTGTGATGCCAGTGTACACAGACGAGCAATTTGTCGGGCTTCTTCAGCACGGCACAAAGTTTCGGCAACGGAGTCCTCTGTATGGAGTTTAAAGGGGAAAATGGTATCGAGACAGCTGCGCGGTGTCCGAGCGTAGAGCAGGTAGAAAGGTGTGAAGTCCGTAGTTTCGTGCTTCGCTGTATTGTCGGCGTAGGTAATAAACGGTAAGATGTCATCCCAGTTCCTGTGATTGGATGATACATACATAGCCAGCACGTTGGTACGTTCGACAAGGCCATTCGTCTGGGGATGATATGGTGTTGAGTGGCGGAACTGCGATGTGCAGAGTCTAAGCAATTCTTCCACGGCGTCAGCGACGAATTGGCGACCACGGTCACTGATGATTACGCGAGGCGGACCGTGACGAAGGATTACGTAGCGTAACAAGAAGGCAGCGACGCAAGTAGCGGTGGAGGAAGATATCGCAGCTGTTTCCGCTTATCTAGTTAGGTGATCGACACAGACGATGACCCAGCGGTTGTTGTTCGAAGATCGTGGAAACGGTCCTAGCAGGTCGATACCAACTTGCTCGAAAGGTGTAGTAGGCGGCGCTACAGGATGAAGAAGGCCTTGCGGAGCGCTTGTAGGTCGCTTGTGACGCTGGCACTTGTCGCAGCTCGACACGTATTGCTTACTGGAATGTCGCATCTTAGGCCAGTAAAACCGCTCCTGTATTCGATGTAAGGTGCGAATGAATCCAACATGGCCTGACGTCGGATCATCATGCATGACACGGAGAATGTCACATCGCAGGCTTTGGGGAACAACCAGTAAATACCGCGCGCCACTTGCTGAGTAATTTGTCTTGTATAACAGTCCATCGCGAAGGCAAAAGCGACCACTGGCCTTGGGACTGCAGGTATCGGCGAACAGGGGGTCCAAACATAAGTCATTGCGCTGTTCCCGCTGGAAGACGGTGGCGTCAGGAAACGCGTGAGAGACAGTAGCAAAGCAGGTGTCGAGGTTGTCCGCGTTATCCTCTGTTGTCGACAGTGGAAGGCGAGAAAGGCAGGCAGCGTCGGCATGACGTATTCCACTTTCGTACGACACATTGAAATCAAATTCTTGGAGACGCAAAGCCCAGTGTGCTAGACGACCGGAGGGGTCACGGAGGGTAACAAGCCAACACAAGGAATGATGGTCGGTTACAATTGTGAATTGACGTCCGTAGAGGTAGCAACGAAACTTTTGAACAGCAAAGACAGCCGCTAAGCATTCTTGCGCTCTGTCACAGTGTAGTTTCGTTCAGCCTTGCTGAGAGAACGGCCTCTTCATTATTATGGCGCTGAACAAGCACTCCTCCGATAAGCATTCGGCTAAGCATTCGGATAAGCATTCGAAAGATAAGCATTCAGTCAGGACGATGTCGCTCCGACGTTATGCAGGTCATTTTGTTGTTGAAGCGTCCGACTGTATTAGACCCAGTGTCCGGTCATCAGTCCTCTTCCACAGCAAGGATAATTTTATGTATTCATCACCTGGCTAAATATAGTAGGCTATTTATAACCCTTTTAATTCCTGACTTAAGACCGTGACTTCCGATGGGAAAACTCTTATTCCGCACTCAAACATCTTATTCCGCTCTTTTCAGCGTGCGATGTTCTGCAAGATAATTCTGCTGCGCTTTATCCGTATCCCTGAATCGCTGGTCGGACGGATGCACGGAAAAAACTTTATTGAGAAAAGCACCTGCGAGGTTGCCGGCGCGGGCTCAGGCCACCCGGGCATTATGTGCGCTGAGGCATAGCCTTTCCACCGCTGCCCGCGCCCGCTGGATTGCCCATACTTGGTGCTGTAGATCCGAGCTAGTCAGAGCGCTTAGCCATCGCTACTCGAGAATGTGCGGTTCTATGTTGTCCTCTCTGTATATTGCTCTGATCTCTGTGCATTTCCATAAGACGTGTGCCATGTCTGCGTGTTCGTGCTTGCAGAGCTCGCATCTAGCTTCTGGGCATTGTCTGGAATTTACTCTGTCGCCGGTCGGACGCGACATTGCAGTGACCCTAATAAAACAGATTTCAAGGAAAGAACTGACTCTCTCCATATTCGGCAGCCGCCTGGTCATCTTTTGGGCTGTAATCGTCACTCGTAATACGCAGCTCCAGATCAGCGGTAGCCAACACCTCCAGGCGGTTATTGGCTGCCGTTTCACCCAAGATAACTAGAGTATCTCTAAGAGACTATAATCATCATCATCAGCAGCAGCAGCAGAAGCAGCCGCCGCCGCTGCCGCCACCTATTTTTATGTCCACTGCAGGACGAAGGCCTCTCCCGGCGATATCCAGCCATCCCTGTCTTGCGTTTATTTTGTCTGCGAATTACCTAATTTCATCACCCCACATAGTTTTATGCCGTCCTCGACTGCGCTTCCCTTCTCTTGGCCCCCATTAGATAACTCTAATAGTCTATCAGTTATCTACCCTACGCATTATATGGCCTGCCCAGCTCCATTTCTTTTCTCTTAATGTCAATTAGAATATCAGTTATCTCCGTTTGCTCTCCGATCCACACCGCTCATCCTGTCTCTTAACGTTAGGCCTAACATTTTAACAGCGAAGCTGCTTAAGCCAGCCGTAATTTGTGGTGCGTAGCCGGGGTAGCCATAGCAACCTGGAGGAGGAGGAGACTGCGTGCGGATCCGCACGCGGTCACCTCCAAGCCAGTTCCCTGCCTTCCGAACCCCTGCCTCTCTAGGGAAGTATGGCCTGTACTCCAGTAGCTTTCGTTGCCAACCCGGGCTTGTGGCGCAACGGATAACGCGTCTGACTACGGATCAGAAGATTCCAGGTTCGAATCCTGGCAAGCTCGCTCCTCGTTTTCATTTTTTGTTTCCTGGGTGACAAGGGAAGTATGGCCTGCACTCCAGTAGCGTTCGTTGCCAACCCGGGCTTGTGGCGCAACAGATAACGCGTCTGACTACGGATCAGAAGTTTCCAGGTTCGAATCCTGGCAAGCTCGCCTATCGCTTTCATTTTTTTTTTCCTGGGTTACAAGGGAAGTATGGCCTGTACTCCAGTAGCTTTCCTTGCCAACCCGGGCTTGTGGCGCAACGGATAACGCGTCTGACTACGGATCAGAAGATTCCAGGTTCGAATCCTGGCAAGCTCGTTTATCGCATTCATTTTTTGTTTCCTGGGTGACAAGGGAAGTATGGCCTGTACTCCAGTAGCTTCCCTTGCCAACCCGGGCTTGTGGCGCAACGGATAACGCGTCTGACTACGGATCAGAAGATTCCAGGTTCGAATCCTGGCAAGCTCGCTTAACGCTTTCATTTTTTGTTTCCTGGGTGACAAGGGAAGTATGGCCTGCACTCCAGTAGCTTTCTTTGCCAACCCGGGCTTGTGGCGCAACGGATAACGCGTCTGACTACGGATCAGAAGATTCCAGGTTCGAATCCTGGCAAGCTCGCTTAACGCTTTCATTTTTTGTTTCCTGGGTGACAAGCGAAGTATGGCCTGCACTCCAGTAGCTTTCTTTGCCAACCCGGGCTTGTGGCGCAACGGATAACGCGTCTGACTACGGATCAGAAGATTCCAGGCTCGAATCCTGGCAAGCTCGCCTATCGCTTTCATTTTTTTTCCTGGGTTACAAGGGAAGTATGGCCTGTACTCCTTTCCTTGCCAACACGGGCTTGTGGCGCAACGGATAACGCGTCTGACTACGGATCAGAAGATTCCAGGTTCGAATCCTGGCAAGCTCGCTTAACGCTTTCATTTTTTGTTTCCTGGGTGACAAGGGAAGTATGGCCTGCACTCCAGTAGCTTTCTTTGCCAACCCGGGCTTGTGGCGCGGATTCCACTTCCGGCCATCACAGCGAACGGTCGCGGAATGTCTTGCTCCTCAGGAGCGGTTACAGCGGCCCTCGGCCGCGGTTCCCGGTCAACGGAAAAACCTTCCCCGGACTACCAGATGGTTCTACCACAACTGCCTTCAGGTGCAAGTGTTTTGAACACTGTTTTTATTCACGGCGAAGTGAAAGCTCGGCCTTACCGTGTTGAGCATTTCAGGGATGCGCTTTCGCGACTCATGCTGCTGCCGGAAGTGGTGGCCCTCGGGGCTTATCAGATGAATCATGTGTGGGCCGTAACTTTTGCGAACGAGGCGGCCAAAAAGAAGATATTGGACGCAGAAGGATTCCTTGTCAAGGAACACCGTTGCGTGGTCATTGACCCGTGCAACCAGGGTGTCAGGCTCAAGCTCTTCTGGCTGCTGCATGGTGTTCCTGACGAAGACGTCAGAACAGCCTTGGCACCGTTTGGAAGAGTAACTGAAGTGACGAGGGAGAAGTGGAGGGTCCAGGGCTGCAACGACAAAGGAACCACGACACGGTCGGTGGTCCTGAAACTCAAGCCCGGAATGACAGCAGACGACCTACCACACCAACTTCGTGTTGCGGAAGACATGGCTCTCGTTATTGTCCCGGGCAGAGCACCCCTCTGCCTCCGGTGCCGTGGCACTGGACACATTCGACGAGAATGCCGGGTTCCACGTTGTGGGCTGTGTCGTCGCTTTGGCCACGACGAGACCCAGTGCGTGAGAACGTACGCCAACGTTGCTGGCCCAGGCAGGAGCGAGGACTCGTCTGAGCTTCTCATGGATCAGGAGGACGCCGAAGAGGCCGCCAAAGGAGCAGCTGAAGGGGCGGCAGCTTCGTCTGCACCACTGGTTATGAAGACCGCAAAGGTGAACCTGAAGGGCATAGATGAAGGCAATGTGCCGGCTTCTGCGCCTCCTCCGGCGGAGGTTCAAGTGACGCAAGCTGGTGCTGAGGCGACGGGCGCGCCTTGAGAAATCACGCCACCTCCGACCAAAGTGGCTGACGAGCCAGTCAGCGTCAGCGACGACATGGACCTGACTTCCGACGCTAAAGGCGCCGGAAAACGGTTGCGTGACGAGGTTGATGACCACAGCCGAGACACCGACAGTGTGGATACCGAAAGACCGACACCGAAAACACCGACAGTCCGACGGTCGACGCTGAAGGTCAAGCCCAACGTGCCGCCAGACAGACGGCCGTCACATGCGCCGCCTCCGCCTTAGAGGAGGTAGTGCCCCGGAAAGAACTTTCAGCACCCGATCGTTGATCGGGAATGATTCTGTGAGGACGTGGTTTTGCAGACGTCGCCTTCAAGGAGAGGTATATGTTCTCCAAGCATCAGTGTGAGAGCCGCAATATTTCCTCGAAAATTGTGAGTAGGGGCACACATTAATTGTAGCTAACGGAATGGCAGACGATATTAACATCCCCACTCCGCTTCGTTTGGCGACATTAAACGTTAGAGGGCTGTCACAGAGGCGAAGACAATGTCAGATTAGCCGCATGCTACTAGAAAAAGACATTGATTTGATGGCAGTCCAAGAAACAAAAATTGAATCTGAGGAAAAAACGAATCGAATGGTTGAAATTTTCAGAACGAAGTACAACGTATGCGTTTGCCACGCGAATGGTACTTCTGGTGGCTGCCTTCTTTTTATTAGAAACAGTATTGGGATTACAGAGCAGCAAGTTACTTCATGTGAGGGAGGGCGTATGCTTATTTGTGATTTTTCTTTTTCTGGAATGCTTTGGCGGGCAGTGTGTGTATATGCTCCTAATAATGCTCGTGAACGTGAAGAATTTTTTGTTTACCTGAGATCTTTCTTGGTGTGTGACAGGCACGTTCTAGTGTTTGGCGACTTTAATTGTGTGTGCCGGCCGATAGATAGATCGAAAAAGCTGCTCAGTCAAGATAAAAGCGCAACTGTTCTGCATGAAATTTTGTGTGAAGTTGATCTGGAGGATGTTGGAAGTGTTCTTGGTTCTGACAGTGATGAGCAATATACGCATTTTCAAGGAGACTGCCATTCGAGGTTAGACCGCATTTATGTGCCTTTTCATTTAGTTCCGTTCCTTTCTAGCTACAGTGTCGAATGCATCAGTTTCAGTGACCATTGCTTGGTAATGGTTACGATAGGTACAAAAAGCAAAGACAAAACATTTAATTGGCACTTATGGAAACTTAATGACAATCTTTTGCAGGATGAATTGTTTCTACAAAGAATAAAAGAGAAATTAGAAAATGTTCTCCTTGAAAATGCGGAAAATGTTGTAGAGGCTTGGGAACTGTTTAAATGCGATGCGAAAATAATTGCTTTAGAGAGAGCATGCGTGTTGCGGCACAAACAAAAGCAAGAGGAACGGCAAATGCAGTGCATGTTAGCATACCTGTTGAACATGGAAAGAGGCGCGGCTGGCACATTTATAAACGATATCAAAGAACTTAAAGCGAAACTTGAAGTCGTCGACGAGGAAAGATATCGCGGCGCCGTTTTGAGAGCACGCGCAGAACGAGTATGGTTGGGTGAAACGCCCACCAAGCGAGCGCTAAGTGATGAGAAGAGACACGCATTGAGTAAGGAAATAAAAGAAATAGTTTATCAAGGGCAGCTTACAAACGACAAGGAAATGATAGAACGTGCTTTTGTGGACCACTATAGCACGCTGCTAAGCAAGAGAGCAAGCGATATCTCGGCGTTTAAAAGTGATTATTTGCCTCTGATGCCGAGAATTGATGGTGAACTTAAGGAAGCCCTTGAAAGGCCTATTTCTGTAGAAGAAATTGAGAAGGCTATCGATGACCTCAGTGCAAGAAAATCGCCTGGACCAGATGGTCTTGGGGCAGCGATATATAAAATTTTCAAGGTTGAAGTAGCACAGGCTCTGTATCGCGTCATAACGAAGTGTTATGAACAAAAATGGACGCCTCCTTCCTTCCGGCAGACACATGTAGTACTTATACCCAAAGTTACTGACCCCATAAAGCTTCAATCAGTAGAGGCCTACCGACCAATAAGTTTAGCTAACACTGATTATAAAGTATTCATGAAGGTGCTCGCCCAACGTCTTCAGAGTGTAGTGAAATCACTAGTAGGTACACATCAGACATGCGGTATAAAAGGTAGGACTATTTTCACAAATATACACACAGCGCGAACCATACTTGAATGCTGCGATTTGATGGAAGATCGTGTAGCCATGCTACAACTGGATTTAGCCAAAGCCTTTGACAGGGTGTCGCACGAGATCCTGTTTCTGCTTCTTGAGTACATGAATGTCGGAACAGTCATTTTGGATGGGGTGAAAATGGTTTATGATGGTTGTACAACAAACCTAATTATCAACAACAGACTCAGCAGACGAATTCCAGCACTGTCTAGCATAAAACAAGGGTGTCCGATCTCTGCCTTGCTTTTCGCTCTATATTTAGAACCTTTCTGTCTAAAGATACTTCATAGCCATAGTATTCGCGGATACACGTTTTTTGGCAGAGAAATAAAAGTGTTAGCCTACGCTGACGACATAGCAGTGTTCTGTCGCGATAAGCAAAGCATTGCAGAAGTAGTGAAGGAAGCCCAATCTTTTTGTAGTGTTTCTGGTAGTGCCATAAGTTGGCCAAAGTGTCTAGGTTTTTGGCATGGGAACTGGCAAGATACGCCAGAATTGTTTTGCAGAATGCAGTGGAGTGTGTTACCTGGCACTTATCTTGGGGTTCCACTCGGCAACTACCGAGAGCCAGTAGAATACTGGACGAATGAGAGGGACAAATGAAAGAACAAACTAACAAATGGGGAGGCCACAACTTTTCGATGTTTGCAAGAGCCAAAGTGTGTAATATGTTTTTAGTAGCTAAAGTGTTTTACGTCTTGCAGGTGCTATGCATGAGCCGATCTTCAGTTCAAAAAATACACAGAGTGTTTGCGGAATTTATTTGGGGTTCAGTATGGGAACGCATGAGCAGATTTAATTTGTTTCACTCTTTGCGCAACGGCGGACTCAGTTTAACTCATTTGTTTTTCAAGCAACTTGTGTCGAGATTTGTTTTCTTTCGTGACCAAAGTGATGGGTTTCTGCGCACGGTGATCCAAGTGAGATTACGTGACGCTTTGCCCGATTTCATTGTATCGACGCACGCAGTCAAACCGATGGCACTAAAAGGCTATCTGCGTGAAGTTATCACGGCGATTCGTCTTCTAAATGCGATATTTTCTAGGGAGTACTTGTTTGAAGTGTCACGAAAAAAATTATATAAGGACCTTGTTGACGTTTTTGTACCTATGCCAGTGTATCGTTCTATGTACAACTTAGGGCCTGAACGTGATGTTCTCAAAAGAGTAAGGAATATGCCTGTAAGAGCTAACACAAAATCCTTCTTTTTCAAGCTCCACACTGACACACTGCCGGTTAAGCCATGGCTAAGGAGCAAGGGTTTGTTTGTCCCATGGTCTGTCAATTGCCTTATATGCAATAAGGAAGAAACAATTGAACATATTTTTCTTGACTGCCACGATGCCCGCTTTCTTTGGGACATTCTGCAGCGAACTTTAAAAAAGGAGCTCCCGATTAGTGCTTTTGGAATAAGGTTCTTGCCATGCGCAGAACCTGACGGTGTGCCGGCGGACATGTTAATGTTATTGTGTATGCAAAGCGTATGGAGAACTCGAATGGCTGTACACAATGCTGATGTACATGCGAGGTCAGCCAGACACTATTTTGTTGAAAATGTTGTTTACACAAGGGAAGTGTTGAAAATGCAAAGTGACCCACCGGAATGGCTTCAAGTGTTGGACAGTTTGGCTTCGTTGAAGCCATTTTAACATGACGCTACAGTCTTTTAACGACTGGTCTTTTTAATCTCGCATTTATTTGACATGTTGTTTTTGTGTATTTGCCAAGTCGGTAATAAAGAAAAAAAAAAACCCCGGGCTTGTGGCGCAACGGATAACGCGTCTGACTACGGATCAGAAGATTCCAGGTTCGAATCCTGGCAAGCTCGCTTAACGCTTTCATTTTTTGTTTCCTGGGTGACAAGCGAAGTATGGCCTGCACTCCAGTAGCTTTCCTTGCCAACCCGGGCTTGTGGCGCAACGGATAACGCGTCTGACTACGGATCAGAAGATTCCAGGTTCGAATCCTGGCAAGCTCGCTTAACGCTTTCATTTTTTGTTTCCTGGGTGACAAGGGAAGTATGGCCTGCACTCCAGTAGCTTTCTTTGCCAACCCGGGCTTGTGGCGCAACGGATAACGCGTCTGACTACGGATCAGAAGATTCCAGGTTCGAATCCTGGCAAGCTCGCTTAACGCTTTCATTTTTTGTTTCCTGGGTGACAAGCGAAGTATGGCCTGCACTCCAGTAGCTTTCTTTGCCAACCCGGGCTTGTGGCGCAACGGATAACGCGTCTGACTACGGATCAGAAGATTCCAGGTTCGAATCCTGGCAAGCACGCCTATCTCTTTCATTTTCTTTTTTTTTTTTTTTTTTTTTTCTTTCCTGGGTTACAAGGGAAGTATGGCCTGTACTCCTTTGCTTGCCAACCCGGGCTTGTGGCGCAACGGATAACGCGTCTGACTACGGATCAGAAGATTCCAGGTTCGAATCCTGGCAAGCTCGCCTATCGCTTTCATTTTTTTTTTTGTTGTTTCCTGGGTTACAAGGGAAGTATGGCCTGCACTCCAGTAGCTTTCTTTGCCAACCCGGGCTTGTGGCGCAATGCTTCCACCATCCTTTGGCCAGTCCCATACAGTGCTAATTCCGAAAACAGAAGAGACCGAAAAGCTCAAGCAACTTTCCTCTTACAGACCCATAGCGCTGACTAACTGCGACTACAAAATATTGATGAAGGTACTGGCACGTCGGGTTCAGTCAGTTATCAAGGATATAGTCGGCCCGCACCAAACGTGCGGCATCCGCGGAAGAACGATTTTGACCAACATTCATAAGATAAAGTGCGTGCTAGAGTGTTGTGACGCCATGTACGATGCAGTGGCGATCCTCCAGCTGGACTTGGAGAAAGCGTTTGATTGCGTTTCGCATGAGATCTTGCTTACCATCCTGAAACATGTCAATTTTGGCCGCATAATCACTGAGGGGGTGACCATGGCGCACCGGAGCTGCTGTACGAGACTTATAATTAATCAGACATTGGGGGCCCCCATTAATGTGAAGCGCTCCGTTCGCCAGGGTTGTCCACTCAGCCCACTCTTGTTTTGTGTTTACCTAGAAACTTTGTGTCAGGCTATAATCCAAAATAATCACATTAACGGATTTCAACTGCAAGCAGCAGAGGTCAAGTTATTGGCTTATGCTGACGATGTGGCTGTATGCTGCGAAGATACGCAGAGTGTGTTGAATACTGTTAGTATCGTCAGAAGGTTTGGTGAAGTCACTAATAGCTTTGTGAACTGGCAGAAATGTTTGGGTTTTTGGCATGGAAGGTGGGCGTCTACCCCAGACCACTTTTCGAACGTAAGCTGGGTTACGACACCAGTTAAGTACCTTGGCGCACCCCTTGATGCCTACAAGGACAGTAGCGAATACTGGAAGGAGCGGACAAAGGAAATAAAAGAAACAGCGGACAAATGGAACGCGGGCTACTTGTCAATATTTGCGAGAGCTACAGCATGCAACATGTTTCTTGTCACAAAGATCTGGTACGTAATGCAGGTCCTACAGTGTTCTCGGATTAATGTGCAGAAACTGCACCGCGTGTTCGCTGTTTTCGTGTGGGCATCAAGCTGGGAGCGATGCAGCCGAGATAATCTATTCTGGCGTGTTAAGGATGGCGGTCTTGGGTTGGCGCACCTCTTCTTGCGTCAACTCGTGAACAGGTTCTTTTTCTTTCGCGATACGACTGACCCTTTTCTGCGCACCGTTATCCAAATGAGACTATCACGAGCCCTTCCCGAGTTTGTTGTTGGTACCGAAACAATGACAGGTCCAGTTCGTGGTTTCTTCCGGGAAATAGTTGATAGTCTTTCTTTTCTGCGTGCTCGTTTTTCAATTGCATATTTGTGGACTGTAAAACGGAAAAAGTTATATCGAGATTTGTGTGATAGTGTTTTGCTTGTACCCATGTACAGAGCCGTGTACAGTGGAGGCCCAGGCCTAGACGTTCTGAAAAGGGTGAGAAAGATGCCAGTGCAACCAGGCACCAAATCGTTCTTCTTTAAATTGCATACCGGTACTTTACACGTTAAAACATTTCTGGAAAAACATAAGTTCTATTTGCCATGGGGAACCAACTGCCTTATTTGTAGAAAACCGGAAAACATAGATCATGTCTTCATCCACTGTTGGGAGGGGGTCTATATCTGGGACGTGTTGCAAAGAACCTTAAAAAAGGAGTTACCGATAGATCCCCAGGGAATCAGGTTTTTGCCTGTAAATGACGACGAAGGTTTCCCGTACGACCTGATCATGCTCACGGGCCTCCACTGTCTATGGCGCTCGAGAATGGCGGGGTACCACTGTGACCCTGATGCCCGACCGGCGCGTGTATACTTCCGTGAATGTATGCAGAGGTACATAGAAGTACAGAAATCACAACAACCTGTTCCTGAGTGGCTGTCCAGGGTTGAACCCCTGACAGAACTCAAGGAATTTTAATAGACAACGTCATGCCGCAGTAGCGGACCGCAACAAATGTATATATTGCTGTTTTTGTATAGTTTTCATTGCAATTTGTGTTGTTCTATGTCGAGGACTGGCAATAAAGAAAAAAAAGGGGGCTTGTGGCGCAACGGATAACGCGTCTGACTACGGATCAGAAGATTCCAGGTTCTAATCCTGGCAAGCTCGCCTATCGCTTTCATTTTTTTTTTTCCTGGGTTACAAGGGAAGTATGGCCTGTACTCCTTTCCTTGCCAACCCGGGCTTGTGGCGCAACGGATAACGCGTCTGACTACGGAGCAGAAGCTTCCAGGTTCGAATCCTGGCAAGCTCGCTTATCGCTTTCATTTTTCGTTTCCTTGGTGACAAGGGAAGTACGGCCTGTACTCCAGTAGCTTTCCTTGCCAACCCGGGCTTGTGGCGCAACATTCTGCTTCCGGCAGCCGAGCTGTGCGAACGTGTGAATCATGGGCTCCGACGGAGCAGCTTTTGTGGCCACCAGCCGCGGTAACAGGCTTATCGATAACGTGGAAGCGAGCTATCAGTTTATTTTGCCACCTCTGCCCAAGGGACGTGTTGTAAAGAACACCGTGTTTTTACATGGCGACGTGCGAGCAAGGCCCTACAGGGTCGAAGATTTCCGAGACGTGCTCGGCCCGACTGGATTGCTACCGGAAGTCGTGGCCCTTGGCGCCTACCAGATCAATCATGTTTGGGCGGTCACCTTCTCGAACGACGAGGCGTCGAAGAAACTGGTGGCATTGAAAGAACTCAGTGTGAAAGGGCGTCGCTGCGTAGTTGTCGACCCTCAAGACCAACAGGTACGCCTTCGCCTTCATTGGTTGCTGTACTGGGTGGAGGACGAAGAGGACAGCGCTGGCAGCCTTTGGCAAGGCCATTGAAGTGACGCGAGAACGATGGCGCGTCAAAGGCGTCGGAGATAAGGATTCAACGTCTCGAACTGTTCTTCTGAAACTGAAGAGCGGAATGAAAGTAGACGGACCTTCCGCACCAAATCCGAGTTGCAGGTGAACTGGCCCTTGTCATGGTGCCTGGACGGCCGATGCAGTGCCTATAGGCACTGCATACGATGCAAGGGTGTCGGGCATGTCCGTCGCGAGTGCAAGGTGCCGCGATGCTCGCCGTAATTTTGGCCACACTGAAGATCAGTGTGTACGCACGTACGCTACAGCCGTGGGGCCACCAGCAAGCGAAGTCACCGCAGAGATGAGGATGGATGCTGCTGAAGCCGAGGACAACGCCAAAGGAGCGGGGGACCAGGAGAGCGCCAACAATGCGGAGGCGACAACAAAAACAGAGGGAGGTACGGAAGGCGTACTTGCTACTCCCCAAAAGAAAGACGAGCCATCAGGTCCTCCTGAAGAACTGGAGAAAGGCAGTGAAAACCGCCCTGTATCCGATGATACCGCGTACGTGGCAGAAGGTGGTGACCCGGCCCCAGACAGCGACGCTATGGATGTGAGCGGCAACGCTCCCTTCAAAAGGCCGCTAGACGCCACCGACGGCAAAGCAACTCCTAAGAATCACGCCGACGGGCCGCCTGCAAAGTCAACTATGATAAGAAGGAGCAGCTTCAAGCCCTGTCCAAACATCCCTCGGGACAGGAAGGAGGGCGACAAGCCACCACCAACTACGGACCATGCCAGACCACCGGACGGTCCCGGGGGCGTCTAGCCGCTGGCTAGACGTTGCGGTGAGCACGGTGCTCCGGGCCTTTCTCTCTTTCCCGTAGTAGCAATGGCAACCAACCCGACGCTTAGCTTGGGCACGCTAAACGTTAGAGGTCCGGCCGCCAAACGTAAACAAAGCCAAGTGTACCGGATGATGGTGGACCAAGACCTCGATGTTCTAGCCGTGCAGGAGACAAAAGTCGAAGGGGAGGAGGAGACCCGGGGCATGGTGTTAAGGTTTACGCCTTCGTATTACGCGGTAGTGAGCCATGCCAAAGGAGCGTCAGCAGGTGTTATTTTATTTATTAAGAAGCTGCCCGGGCTATTCATCGAAAATTATTTTTCATGCCCTTCAGGCAGAATAGTGTACTGTGACTTTGCTGTTGGTGATGATTCGTGGCGGGTGATATTGACACGTATACATGTTTATCTTTCACCGGTGGCCGCTTTCCACCGGCTAACAAATGTTAAACGTTATCGCTCGGCGCAGGACGCGCCTGTATCGGAAGTTTCTAGAACGTTATCGATGCTTCTTTTCGTTGCCTGTTTTCACCGACGCTTATGTTATCTGATTGTGTGACCGACACGAATTGTCTAGAACTTTCTGGAAGACACGCGGGCATCGGGGATTAATCTGGAACCTTCGATGACTCAGGTATAAAAGCCGACGCGTCGCGCCGCTGATGAGATTTTCGACGATCGCCGACTGTGTTCGCCGCTATCGTTGTGCTTTGAGTGTAGCTTGCTTTTGTGGGCACAGGTTCGCCCAATAAACAACCAGTTTCGTCATACACAGTTTTGAGACTGTTTTATTTACCGTCACTACTACGTGACATCTGGTGGAGGTGCTAGTTCGTTCATGCACCGAACGCCCCCGCAAAGCCGCGACCCAAGCCCGAAACCGGAGGACGAGACCAACGTCGCCAAGGACCAGCGAGCTAGCCGTAGGCAGCAAGGACTTCTGCCGGAGTACGGACTTCTTCCCGAAAAGACCACTGCAATCAAGGCCAAGTCAACCACCAGAATGGCAGCACCAGCGTCCCCCATCCTGCTGCAACAACCTCGGGAGCCACAAACCTTTCGTGGATCATCGGCTGAAGACCCTGAAACCTGGCTGGAGACATATGAGAGGACCGCGACGTTCAACAAATGGAGCGACGACGACAAGCTGCGCCATGTTTACTTCTCGCTTGAAGACGGCGCCAGAACCTGGTTCGAGAATAGGGAGCGTGCACTAACAACCTGGGACCTTTTCCGAGCCGCATTCCTGGACACCTTCACGAGCGTCGTCCGTAAAGAAAGAGCTGCAGCCTTGTTGGAAAACCGTGTACAGCTCCCGAATGAGAGCATCGGTATGTACACTGAAGAAATGACTCGATTATTCCGGCACGACGACCCCGCTATGCCAGAAGACAAGAAAGTTTGCTTGCTCATGCGGGGAGTTAAGCAGGAGCTATTCGCCGGACTGGTGCGGAATCCACTAACGACAGTCCAAGACTTTCTCTCGGAGGCTACGACGATCGAGAAAGCACTGGACATGCGCAACCGGCAATACAATCGCCGTTCGACGCCACATTACGCCGAAGTCCAAGGACTCTCCTACGACCTACGAGACACCATCAGGGCGATAATACGCGAAGAGCTGCAGAAGTTGCTACTGTCGTCGCAGCCTCAAGTTGCTTCCATCGCAGATATCGTGCGGGAGGAAATCCAGCAATCGCTAGGACTTCCCGAATCGCCGCAACCCGAGCCGGAAGCGCTGACCTACGCCGCCGTCGCCCGTCGTCAAGGCCCCCCTCCGCGCTCGCGCCAGGGCCCCGTAACGCCGCAGTTCCGACGTCCACCACCGCCGCCGCCAGCACGCCCGTCCGTCGTCCAGCGCAGCTACCCGAGAAAGACGGACATTTGGCGCGCCCCCGACCACCGCCCGCTCTGCTATCACTGCGGCGAAGCTGGTCATATCTACCGCCGATGCCCATACCGCGAGATGGGCCTACGAGGGTTCGCCGTCAACGCGCCGCGTCCAGTGCGGAGTGAACGACCGCGCGACATTGCCGACTACCTCGCCGGAGCGCAGTGGCAACCCCGACGACCCTCACGATCGCCGTCACCAGGCCGCTACATCTCGCCGCATCGCCGTCAGTACACCGGTCCCACCCGGGACCGATCTCCCAGCCCTTACCCGGGAAACTATATAAAGGCAGCAACCGATGGAGGTGCGGTTGCTGTACGACGCAATGCCGAAGATCCTCCGCCGACGACGACGACGACGATTCGCGAATCATCACGACGAGATATCAGCACGCCGCCTAGCAACATCCTTGACAGCACTTCGCAGCCACAAGAAGACCGGCCGACGCGACGTAGCAGCAGCGGAGCAAGCCGACGCAGCCGTGATCCGACGCCACGACTTAACCGTAATGCTAGACGACGGTCTACCGATTTAGACGTGCTCATCGATGGTCATAACGTCACCGCTCTCGTCGACACTGGCGCCGACTATTCCGTCTTCAGTGGCGCGTTCGCCGCCAAGTTAAAGAAGGTGAAGACGGCCTGGCAAGGACCCGATATCCGGACAGCGGGAGGCCACCTAATAACGCCGGCTGGAATCTGCACAGCCCGAGTCACGGTAAACAACCGCACTTACCCGGCGAGCTTCGTAATCCTGCAGCACTGCTCCAGGGATGCCATCCTAGGCATGGACTTTCTAAACCAATACGGTGCAGTAATCGACTTAAGATCCAAGTCGATAACGCTTTCAACGCACAACGCGATACAACCGGATACAAGCATAAGTTACCATGCCTTGAATGTGCTTGAACAAGTGACCGTTCCGCCTCGCTCCAGCGTAATGATTTCCGTCGGTATCGAAGTGCCTGCAGACATGGAGGGCATCATCGAGGGCGATCATCACCTACTGCTCGACCGTGAAATTTGCGTCGCTAGAGGCATAGCTGAGCTACGTGCAGGGAAAGCAAGGGTGGTGCTCACGAACTTCAGCCCTGAATACAAACACATTAACAAAGGCACCACGGTCGCCTACATCGACGAAATAGTACAAGCCAGCAGGGCTTTCGCCTTCACGGTTTCCAGTTCACCTGCAACGACGACTATAATACCTGAACCAACTTTCAACGTCAATCAGAACCTTCCCAGGCATAAGAAAGAACAACTAAAAGCTCTGCTCCTGCAATACAAGGACTGCTTCTCGTCGTCGTCAAAAGTTCGACAAACCCCTGTCGCCAAGCACCGCATCATCACCGACGAAAATGTCCGCCCACTCCGTCAGAGCCCGTACCGAGTTTCGGCGCGCGAACGTGAAGCCATAAGGCAACAAGTCGACGAAATGCTACGCGACGACATCATCCAGCCGTCCAAGAGTCCGTGGGCGTCCCCCGTGGTGTTAGTGAAGAAGAAGGATGGAACCCTACGTTTCTGCGTCGATTATCGTCGCCTCAACAAGATCACGAAGAAGGACGTATACCCCCTCCCACGGATTGACGACGCCTTGGATCGACTCTACAACGCAAAGTATTTTTCGTCGATGGACCTCAAAACCGGCTACTGGCAAATCGAAGTCGACGAGAGGGACCGGCAGAAGACTGCGTTTATAACACCAGACGGACTGTTCGAGTTCAAGGTCATGCCGTTTGGCCTTTGCTCGGCACCTGCGACTTTCCAACGCGTCATGGATACAGTACTGGCAGGCTTGAAGTGGCAGACTTGCCTCGTTTATTTGGACGACGTCGTTGTGTTTGCCTCAAGCTTCGAAGAACACCTGCGGCGCCTTGAAACAGTTCTTCAAGCAATCAAAACCTCCGGACTCACGTTAAAGCCAGAAAAGTGCCGCTTCGCATATGAGGAGCTCTTGTTCTTGGGCCACGTCATCAACAAGTCTGGAGTGCGCCCCGACCCACAGAAAACTGCAGCCATCTCCAACTTTCCTCCGCCCGCCGACAAGAAGGCAGTGCGTAGATTTCTTGGACTGTGCGCCTATTACAGGCGCTTCGTCAAGGACTTTTCGCGGATCGCTGAGCCACTCACGTACCTCACGAAGGCCGACGTCGAGTTCAAGTGGGAGACTCCGCAAGTCGAAGCATTCGAAGAACTGAAGCGACGCCTGCAATCGCCGCCAATACTTGCGCATTTCGACGAAAACGCCGATACCGAAGTCCACACCGACGCAAGCAGCGTAGGACTCGGCGCCGTGCTTGTGCAGAGGACTGACGGACTAGAAAGGGTTGTAAGTTACGCTAGCCGGTCGCTATCGAAGGCGGAACCAAATTATTCCACAACAGAAAAGGAGTGTCTCGCCATCATCTGGGCTACATCAAAGTTTCGCCCCTACCTCTATGGCAGGCCCTTTAAAGTTGTGAGCGACCACCATGCCTTGTGTTGGCTAGCTAACTTGAAGGATCCTTCAGGTCGCCTCGCACGATGGAGCCTGAGACTTCAAGCATTCGACATCACCGTCGTTTACAAGTCCGGGCGAAAGCACTCTGACGCCGATTGTTTGTCTCGCGCCCCCGTCGAACCGCCTCCACAAGACGACCAGGATGAGGACACTTTCTTGGGACCCATCAGTGCCGACGAATTCGCCGAACAACAGCGAGCCGACCCGGAACTAAGGAGCCTTGTAGACTACCTGGAAGGCAAGACCGTCATTGTGCCGAAGGTGTTCAGGCGAGGATTGGCGTCGTTTTTCTTGCAAAACGACATTCTCCTAAAGAAGAACTTCTCGCCTCTCCGAGCCAACTACCTCCTCGTGGTACCCGCAGCATTGCGTCCAGAGGTTCTGCAAGCTCTCCATGACGACCCAACGGCTGGACACCTCGGTTTTTCCCGCACGCTCGCGAGGATACAAGAAAAATACTACTGGCCTCGCCTCCCTGCCGACGTCGCCCATTACGTAAGGACATGCCGAGACTGTCAGCGACGCAAAACACCGCCGACAAGGCCAGCCGGACTTCTACAGCCGATCGAGCCACCTCGCCGACCGTTCCAGCAGATCGAGATGGACTTACTGGGGCCTTTTCCGACGTCGACGTCCGGCAATAAATGGATCGTCGTAGCTACGGACTACCTCACCCGCTACGCCGAAACAAAAGCCTTGCCCAAAGGCACTGCCGCCGAGGTAGCCCGATTCTTCGTTGAGAACATCCTCCTGCGTCACGGTGCCCCAGAAGTCCTCATCACCGACAGAGTTACGGCCTTCACGGCTGAACTAACTCAAGCCATCCTGCGCTACAGCCAGACAAGCCATCGCCGGACCACCGCCTACCACCCGCAGACGAATGGCCTCACCGAGCGCCTAAATAAGACCATCGCCGACATGCTGGCAATGTACGTCGACGTCGAACACAAGACGTGGGATGCCATCCTTCCGTACGTGACCTTCGCATACAACACGGCCATGCAAGAAACGACGCACATGGCACCGTTCAACCTGGTCTACGGAAGGAAACCGGCAACGACGCTTGACGCCATGCTACCGGATGTCTCCGACGAAGAAAATCTCGACGTTGCCACCTATTTGCAGCGTGCCGAAGAAGATCGACAGCTCGCCCGCCTGCGCATCAAGAACCAGCAGAGAACCGACAGCCGACACTACAATCTTCGACGACGCTTCGTTGAGTACCAGCCCGGAGACCGTGTTTGGGTCTGGACTCCGATACGCCGACGAGGACTTAGCGAGAAACTCTTACGTCGCTATTTCGGACCATATAAGATCATCCGACGTATTGGCGCACTGGACTATGAGGTCGTGCCGGACGGTATTTCGCAATCACAGCGGCGCCGCGCACGACCTGAAGTCATCCACGTGGTGCGTCTTAAGCCTTTATACGCCCGCTGAGGAACTTAGGTCCTTTGTTGCTTTATTTTTGTCCCTTTCTGCACACGTGGTTTTGTTTTCGCTTTCGTGTTTGTAGCATCGGGACGATGCTTTTTAATGGGAGGGTATTGACACGTATACATGTTTATCTTTCACCGGTGGCCGCTTTCCACCGGCTAACAAATGTTAAACGTTATCGCTCGGCGCAGGACGCGCCTGTATCGGAAGTTTCTAGAACGTTATCGATGCTTCTTTTCGTTGCCTGTTTTCACCGACGCTTATGTTATCTGATTGTGTGACCGACACGAATTGTCTAGAACTTTCTGGAAGACACGCGGGCATCGGGGATTAATCTGGAACCTTCGATGACTCAGGTATAAAAGCCGACGCGTCGCGCCGCTGATGAGATTTTCGACGATCGCCGACTGTGTTCGCCGCTTTCGTTGTGCGTTGAGTGTAGCTTGCTTTTGTGGGCACAGGTTCGCCCAATAAACAACCAGTTTCGTCATACACAGTTTTGAGACTGTTTTATTTACCGTCACTACTACGTGACAATATGTATATATGCGCCCAATATATGCGATGAACGCAAGAAGTTTTTTTCCTCGTTAAAGGCGCATATATGAATGCATAGAAAAGTAATTATTATGGGAGATTTTAACTGTGTATACTCAGCGATCGAGATAGAACAGGCAAGCGAACAAGTGATAAAAGCTGTCATGTCCTCACTGAATTATTATCCGAGTGTGATTTGGACGACGTGGCTGATTGCCTAGTCGGAACACGCCAGGTTCAATACACGCACTTCCAAGGCAATAGTCACGCTCGTCTAGACTGGATATACGTGACACTAGATGTTATACCCTTATGTCGAAGCTACGATGTCATGCCTCTTTCTTTCACCGACCACTGTTTGGTCAAGACATGCGTTGGACGCAAAGGAAAAGGCAACACTTTCACGTGGGAAATGTGGAAAATGAATTCCAAATTGTTAAAGGACGAGACTTTTCTAAGCAATGTACAGGAACATTTGAAGGAAGTAGAAAACAACAACGTGGCGCAAATCACTGAAAGATGGGAAATTTTTAAACAACGAATTAAGTTAACAGCCATCGACCGTTCCTGTAAAATAAAGTACGAAGAAAGAGCTAAAGAGAAAGAACTAAGGGCAGTGTTGGAAAAATTAACGGCCTTAGAGTGCAGCCAGCCAGGCGCATACAAATACGATTTACGCAGCATCAAAGCGAAATTGGAGCTATGCGATGAAGAGCGATATCGAGGAGCGATTATACGCGCAAGGGCAGAGGCACTGACAGCAGATGAGACGCCAAATAAACACGCGCTTGGTCTGGAGAAAACGCATGTGCGGCGCAATCACATAGATACTATTGAAGTAGATAGTAACGAAATAACCGACGGTGAGGACATAGCACAAGCATTTTTCGAGCACTTCGAAGAACTTTTTGCATCGAGAACTGTTGACGTAGACGCCTTTAGAGCTGCGTTTTTGGGGCGTATGCCGCAACTCAGCGACGAGACGGAAGAACAGGCTCGAGGCGCAACGGATAACGCGTCTGACTACGGATCAGAGAATTCCAGGTTCGAATGCTGGCAAGCTCGCTTATCGCTTTCATTTTTTGTTTCCTGAGTGAGAATGGAAGGATGGCCTGTACTCCAGTAGCTTTCCTTGCTAACCCGGGCTTGTGGCGCAACGGATAATGCGTCTGACTACGGATCAGAAGATTCCAGGTTCGAATCCTGGCAAGCTCGTTTATCGGTTTCATTTTTTTGTTTCCTGGGTGACAAGGGAAGTATGGCCTGTACTCCAGTAGCTTCCCTTGCCAACCCGGGCTTGTGGCGCAACGGATAACGCGTCTGACTACGGATCAGAAGATTCCAGGTTCGAATCCTGGCAAGCTCGTTTATCGCTTTCATTTTTTGTTTCCTGGGTGACAAGGGAAGTATGGCCTGTACTCCAGTAGCTTTCCTTGCCAACCCGGGCTTGTGGCGCAACGGATAACGCGTCTGACTACGGATCAGAAGATTCCAGGTTCGAATCCTGGCAAGCTCGTTTATCGCATTCATTTTTTGTTTCCTGGGTGACAAGGGAAGTATGGCCTGTACTCCAGTAGCTTTCCTTGCCAAAACCGGGCTTGTTGCGCATTCTGCTTCCGGCCACCGAGCGTGACGGTTCGTGGGATCATGGCCTCTTCAAGGGCAGCGACAGCGGCTACTTTTGGCCGCGGAAACAGGTACAGCAACGACGAAGAAACGGAATACCAGTTTATTTTGCCTCAACTGCCAAAAGGACGAATAGTGAATAACACAGTGTTTCTGCATGGTGATGTACGAGCGAGGCCTTACAAGGTCGAAGATTTTAGGGATGCCCTAACGCCTACGAGCCTGCTGCCGGAAATTGTGTGCCTTGGGGCCTACCAAGTTAATCATGTGTGGGCGGTGACCCTCAGTGACGCAGCTGCAACGAAGCGCCTGCTGGCCATGAAAGAACTTCAGGTGAAGGGGCGGCGATGTGTGATTGTCGACCCTCAGGATCAGCAGGTGAAGCTCAGACTTCACTGGCTGCTACACGGTGTGGCCGAGGAAGACGTCCGGACTGCATTCGCGGCCTTCGGCAAGGTAGAAGAGGTGAGTCGAGAGAAGTGGCGTGTCCAAGGTGTCGCAGACAAATGTTCCACCACGAGGACTGTTTTTCTCAAGCTGAAGAGCGGCCTGAAAGTGGAAGATATCCCTCACCAGATACGTGTTGCCGGAGAGTTGGCCTTGGTGGTGGTACCCGGTCGGCCGATGCAGTGCCTCCGCTGCCAAGGCACTGGGCACGTGCGAAGGGAGTGTAAGGTGCCACGCTGCTCCCGGTGCCGACGTTACGGGCACATTGACACCGAATGCGTCAAGACCTACGCTACCGCGACTGGCCCAGCCGCGAGTCAAGAGGCAGCAGAACTCGTCATGGATGTGGTCGAGACCGAAGACGCTGCTAAGGGAGCCGGAGACCTTGTGCACCCAGCGACAGGTGCTGGGTCGGTACCGGAGGGCGTTGACGCCAACGGAAAGGGAACTACGGAGCAAGTGACTGCGCCGGCACGGGTCGACGCGGAAGCTGTCCATGCAAAAGAAGGCGCAAGTGAAGACGAAGGAGACGACGACGATGGAGCGATGCAACAGGGCGAGACCGCTATCGACGGTGACCGGGCTGCAAGTCTCGGAGCCACCTTCAAGCGTCCCCGTGATGAGGCCGAGGACAAAGACAACGCGGCAACCAGCTCCAGTGATGGGCCGCCGGCAAAATCGCCTCTCGGGAGGCGCTCGAGCTTCAAACCAAAGCCGAACGTTCCGTCCGACAGAAAGCCTGGGGACCAAGCCCAGCAGACAAACAACGACGAGAAACCGGGCGGTCCCGGAGACGGCTAGCCGACGGCTGGTCGTGAGGGGTAAGCACCATGCTCCGGGCCTACCTCATTCTCTAGTTCATCATGGCTCCTAATCCGTCACTCAGTATTGCAACTCTAAACGTTAGAGGGCTGGCGGCTAGGCGTAGGCAGAGTCAAGTCCTACGGTTGGCCACTGACCAAGACATAGACGTTCTAGCTGTCCAGGAGACCAAGGTAGACGGGGAGGAGGAGACCGGGAGCATGGTGAGGCGTTTCACGACCAGATATTATGCGGTGGTGAGCCACGCGGTAGGGACGTCAGCGGGATGCGTCCTGTTTATTGAGAAGTTACCCGACCTTGTGGTTGAAAGTGTATTTTCATGTCAGACGGGAAGAATGGTCGTTTGCGACTTTGTTTGTGGTGGAGTCGAATTCAGAGTTATGTGCATATATGCGCCAAATGTTGTAGAAGAGCGTGCTGTATTTTTTTCGAATCTTTTTCAGTACATTAGCCGTGATAAGTGCATGATTTTGTTGGGGGATTTCAACTGTGTTTTGAGGGCTCGGGATCGATCCAATAATGCCGGTATTCGAGATAAAAGCAGTCACATACTTTCCAAGTTGATTAGTGATAGTGAACTAGACGATGTATGTGACTGTCTGGAGGGGGAGCGGGAGGTGATGTATACACGATTTCAAGGCAGTAGTCATGCGCGGTTAGACCGCTTGTACATGTCACAA